>NC_054706.1:36777425-37085425 GCF_016097555.1 Gigantopelta aegis
CTACAAATGCAACGGCTGTAAATAATATTTTGTCGAAAAAGATGTTAAAATTTGCTTAAAACCTGGTTTTTGAGTATATGTAAGAAATAGAATAATACATTCGTGTCCGTTAGATACCATTTATATCACAACTAGTTGTTT
This sequence comes from Gigantopelta aegis, assembly GCF_016097555.1. Lineage (NCBI taxonomy): Eukaryota > Metazoa > Mollusca > Gastropoda > Neomphalida > Peltospiridae > Gigantopelta > Gigantopelta aegis. The sequence goes on from NC_054706.1 coordinate 36,777,567, forward strand.
AAAAACGTACCAAACTCGGTTTCGCTCGTTAGATACATTTTAAAACAATAAATGGTATCTAACGGCCACCCATGTATTATTCTCTATATGTACCAAAATATTTTTTATATGGGTAATAAATGTGTTTACCTTGCATCAGTCGTTCACATCTCTTTCCCACATAGCTGTTGGAACAATGGCACATGTGAATTTTGAGATCGTAATGGCCGCCATGTAAACATGGGTCGTGCACCTGTAAATATTCAGAACTTCGCATATGTTGTTTTCGATTCTTTTTTATTGCATGAGTTTATTTTGCGCAAGAATATATACCACGAGACCGTGTAGTGGTCAAGTGGTATGTTTCAGCCAGTGCGCCACGATTGGTATATCAAATACCATGGTATGTGCTGTCCTTTTGGTACCAAATGTTTGACGATTAATAATAGATCAATATACTGTATAGTGGTGTTCTTCAGGACTCACCCTTCACATAGCCAAATTAACCAATTGCTAATTTTTATTTTAAAAAATGGCTGCAATATTTAGTAGTTGGCTTACAAAACGTTTGTTTAAAGTAGCCACTTTTTATTAATTTTCAAAGAAATATCCCACATATCTGAAAATTAGCTTTAAATCAAAATTCCTGGGCTCATTAAATTTAAATTTAACTTTCGTTGTCTAATTATTCATTCATTTATACTTATTTTCGTACTTATATCCAATTAAGGTTCAAGCATGCTGTCTTGGGCACACATCTCAGCTATCTGGGCTGTCTGTCTAGTAGTTAGTGAGAGAGGAGTCGATGTAGTGGAATTACACCTACCCGCATTGGCTAGGAGAAGGTACCGGGATGCGAACCCAGTACCTACCGGTCTTATGTCCAATGACCTAACCACGATAGCACCGTAGGCCAGTGTTGTCTAATTATATCAATTGTTGTTTTAGAGTTGCGTACCTTGTTGAAATGTTTATTCGTCTGGTGGCACCCGACATCAACGAATGGCGTCTCATGCAGCAGACATTCGCCATCTTGTATGGAGTAGCTGAAGGCCTCGCACTGGGCAGACGACAGACACAGAACGCTACAGCTACCAATACACGACACGTTCATCCTGCCGGACACGGGTGGACTGGAACACGGGTCTTTTCTAGAAAACATGGACATCGTAGCAGAAGACGTGCCTTTAAGACAGAGCATACTCGTCAGCAAGATTGCCAGTGACGTCATCGTTGTCTTCTTTCTTGAAAGATTTCTGTAGATAAAACGGATGGACGCTTATTAGCCCGCCAGAATTTCTACTAGTGCGCCAGCCTATAGAACAATATATTGTTTAACAATATAATACACTGTCAAAATTATATATATATATAACTAGTATAACAAATATCGTGCTATGTGTTGTCTTGTTTGTCGGAAAAGTGCATGAAAAAGATCCCTTCTTGCTGCTAATGAAAAATGCAGGTGGATTCCTCTTAAAAATGTAACAATTGTTGAATGTTTTATATCCAGTGGTCAATGATTAATTAATTAATGTGCTCTAATGGTGTCATTTAGCGAAACAAACTAGCGTTGTTTTTTAATCGGTGAATCTGTTGCATGACTCAACAAAAAACAAAAATAATAACCGACCCTTCGAGTCAAAACAACCAATTTTTGCTAGCTATTTCGCAAATAATCTAAAAGCAAATTTTCCTCCACCTGTTTCAAAACCAGAGAACTCTTATTCCACACACAATCCAGATAAACTGATGTCAGACTAAAGACAATTTGACCAGCCAAATAACTGCTCAATAAAGCCAGGAAAACAAGGGAAAAATCACAGAGGCTATATGATTGTTCTTTTTGCCGTCTAGCAACCAAGAAACAACACAGACACTACGTGAATACGTCGCATAATAGTAGCTAATTTAGTTCAGTCGGTTGAGTACTCGCTTGAGGTGCTTGCGTCGCAGGATCGAACCACCTCGGTGGATCCATTCAATTGATTGGGATTTTTCTCGCTATCAGTGCGTCACAACTGGCCAAAGGCCGTGGTATGTGCTTTCTTGTCTGGAAAAGTGCATATAAAAGATCCCTCCCTGCATTAGAGAAAGTGTAGCTGGTTTCCTCTGATGACTACGTGTCAGAATTACCAAATGTTTGAAATTCTATAGCCTATGATTAATTAATTAATGTGCTCTAGTGGTGTCGTTAAACAAAACAAACTTTAACTTTAACTGATGAATACGTGTCAGAATTACCAAATGTTTGAAATCTTATAGCCTATGATTAATTAATTAATGTGCTCTAGTGGTGTCGTTAAACAAAACAAACTTTAACTTTAACTGACGAATACGTGTCAGAATTACCAAATGTTTGAAATCCTATAGCCTATGATTAATTAATTAATGTGCTCTAGTGGTGTCGTTAAACAAAACAAACTAACTTTAACTGATGAATACGTGTCAGAATTACCAAATGTTTGACATCCAATAGTCGATAATTAATTAATTAATTAATGTGCTCTAGTGGTGTCATTACACAAAGAAAAAGAAAAAAAAAGACTTTTAACTTTAAATTTTTAATTCTGTTGCAGATTGCTCGGAAGGTTTCCAGCACCCTTACTATGCCGGTGTAGTAGGCTCAAACCAGTCCCCTCGGATTTCACTCTAGAGTGATATGAGCCTAGGCTCAAATCACTCCCCTCCAGGCTCAAATCACTCCCCTCTCTAAATTACGAGTATAGCTATTTAATACACGGCCATTTAATTTAAAGTATGTGCACTATTATCTAGAATGACATCGGCATTACAATTAATGAATAAAGGAAAGGAATACACTTGCATTATGACACTTTATTTGTATTATTTGATAACTATTTTACTGATTGCATGCCTGCTGTGGATGAAAGGGATAGTATTTTTTTAAGGACTAATTATCTTTTAATACTTTTATGTTCTTCTAGGCTCATTTCACTCCCCATCCAGGCTCAAATCACTACCCTATCTAAATTACAAGTTTAACTATTTAATACACGTCCTTCTAATAGTAGCGTCTTCAAGTCTTAAAATAGTGGTAACTAGTGAGTTATTAGGAATAAGTAACTGCATATTTGAGTACACCGCTTAGACAAATGTAAGCAGTTTCAAGTAAACAAAATAAATACTAGTTTGTCAATTAAATACCAGCTGTTACTTATAATAAGCAAAGGAGGACATTTTTATTGTTTACATTGTAACTCAATTTATACGTTGACATAGTTATCTTCCGAGGATAGTTTTTTTGCAGATTATTAAACTTGGTGAAAAACAGTTTGTGTTGTTACGTGTGACTGTCAATATAAGGAATGACGCCTGAATCGACTTGCTTTATATTATGTCCTCATGGATGTAAGTTGGTTCACGAGAGCAGATTTTCCATAACACAGACTAACTTTAGCCTTAACACAGACTAACTTGTGGGGTTATTTTCCATGTTTTCACGAACACAGGTAATGGAAAATAGACAATGAGGTCAACATGTCAGAAAGCATACATTTCAGATTCATATATGACTACATTACACGATTAAAGTGTTCATTGTAATTTGTGAGGTATATCATACAGTTAAAAGTCCATGAGGGGTGGTACAACGCACAAGGGTTCGTACCGCATCCAGCGTCGCTGGCCTTGGCGATCTTCCGTGTGTATGACTACTGGTGTATTTAACATGGAAGCCACGGCAACAATCTCAATGTCTGTGGCCCAAACTGCATTATTGTCCATATCACTCGCCAACAAGTATGCTGTCATATCCGGGTGGCCAGAGTAATCCTGGAAGTGCTTACTATAGCGTTCATCACCGAGAACTTGAACGACTTGTGAGCGGATTGTCCTATGGTGCTTTTCAGTTCCGCTTACTTCTTTGGAGATGGCCCGAAACAGGCAGTGGCCGTCCCCTACTATAGTATCAATTTTCGCTGGTAGTTTCTTTAGAGATCCGGGGGGTGATCGCTTTGGCAACCTTCCCTTCGGTTGCGCAATGTCCAGCTTTTGACACGCGAACTTCCGCCAAGGAGCATCAGTCGGGACGAATGAGATGGGATTTTCTTCACATCGTGTGACTTGTACATTGGTGGATTCTGTTGTCTTTTTGGGGGGTTTTGGTGGCGTACTAGATGCTGAAACCCTCGGCTTGTATACATTCATGTTGGTGCCGTTAACCTTCGACTTCAAGACCTTAGAACTGTCTGTTTGTCTGACTTCGTACAGGCCTTGACCGACACTCTTTGTTACGATGTACGGTCCATTCCACGGATCCACGCTCTTGCCACCCTTGCGGTCTGCACGTCTGGAATTCCACAACAGGACGAGGTCTCCTTGCGTAAATGAGGTCTTCGTTGAATGGCCTTTCTGGTAGTCGCGCTGTTGGCGGTCCTGTGCCGTGGTGATATTGTCCGAGGCTGTTGGGTAAACAATATCCTGAACGTGACTAATCGACTGGGGGCAAGCTTGCAGAGACGTTGATTCATAATCCTCGGCGGGTTCCTCCATCTCTTCGTCTTGGGTGTCACCTACAATGTCCACGGGGAGGACTGCATTCCGACCATACATCAGATAGAAGGCACTAAACCCTGTAGACTTCTGACGACTTATGTTGAAGGCGAACAGGACGCCAGGTAAAGCCTTCGGCCACTCTTCGTTCCTTCCTTCTACCACCTTCAGTAGCGATGTCTGAATGGTCCTGTTGTTTCTCTCTACAAGTCCATTCGCCTGGGGATGATAGGCACTGGTGATCCTTTGCTGTACACCAGTTAATGCATGCAGTTCTGAGACCTTGTTGACGAACTCTCTGCCTTGGTCATTAATCTGGACTCTGGGTACACCATGTCGACATATATTCTCATAGATGAAGACTGCAACGCTCTTCGCCGTTTTGTTCTGCAGAGGTTTCGCTTCAATCCACTTAGTGAAGTAATCGACCATGACCACCATACAGTTGTAGCCGTCGGGTGTCGTTTGTAGAGAGCACCTTATTGGGTGCACCTGAACTTTGACCCAGCCGGAAGTTATTGGGTGCACCTCGAACTTTGACACGGAACTCTCTTCTTTGGTACTATACAACCTGCAGGGACCACTGGCTTGCATGGGGGGAGGGGGGGGGGGGGGGCAGCTTACATTGTTGAACCGTGGCTATGGTGCATTACGGTTTTATTTTCAGTAAAATGTTCAACATACACTCCTATAAGCCTGATGATGAGATATTTGTAGATATACATATATACAGAGATGGTTCCGATAGTTTAATAAAAATGTCTCCGTCACAATTGACACAATATGCTACCGTTGTCTGGTGTCGAGTGGCCTAATACCCCCCCCCCCCCCCCCACCACCAAAAAAACAAAAAAACAAAAAACAATTTACATTGTACTTGTGTTTGAAAGGGGTGCATTCGATATTGGTGACAAATTTCATAACAGAATTAATTTCTATATCGCATTAAATATATTCTGACACTTTGATGTAATATAATTACAATATAAAGATTAAACTGGCAAATCACTGCGGACTGATTATTCTGTAGATCTATATGATAAATTGTCATTTCCTTGCAACTCCACTGTTCTTGAACGTCCACGTGTCATTCGCGTGTTGACTAACGTCACTTTCAATCAACGAATACCGCCACTGGTATAAATTAATCTTACAGCATATTGGCAAACAAAACAAATAACAAACTCATCATTCAAATTTACTTACACTGCTGGGCCCAATTTCACAAAACATCGTAAACCTAGTTTTGAACGTAAGGTAAGTGTAAATCTACGACTAAAACACAATTCTTATTACTATCACAGTACAACAAATATAGTTTTAAGTACACATATTTCATTTTCTTTTGTCATTAAAATGCTCCATCTTCGGTAATGGTGTAACTTTACTTGTAAAATAGATGCCAAGCACTTGTAAGTGAATGCCCGGTATAACTGCTAGTCGCAGACGTAAACTTACAGGGCCGTAGCTACGAATTTTTGTTGGAAGGGTGGGGGGGGGGGGGGGGGGAGAGAGAGCAACTGAGTAGTTAATAGTCTAAAACTCCTTAAACGGTTAAAGGGACATTCCTGAGTTTGCTGCACTTTTTAAGATGTTATTGACTATCAAAAGACTTTTTAGCGATTGTAATTACATCTCGAATATATTTTTCTGCATACAATATTAGCGGCTGTATATTAAACGTGTTTCTGATCGTTCTAATATTTGTACTAGGTTAAATGTTATTTTATTTTAAAAAATATAATTATTTGAAGACAAAATCCAGTTTGGTCTTTTTACAAATATTGAGACGACCAGAAACACATTGAATATACATTCACTGATATTCTAAACCAGAAAATATATTTAATATGTAAATTTAATCGTATAAATATTTTAGTAGTCGGAATCATCTTACAATGCAGCAAACTCAGGAATGTCCATTTAAGAAGAGAATTTTTCTTTAAGTTTCTATAATTGTTTCCCCAGTTGCCCCCCCCCCCCCCCCCAGCTACTGCCCTGATTTATGCGCTGTTATGTTTAGTGAAATTGGCCTCAGTATTGCAAACATGTTAACGGTCAAATTGCCGAGGAAAATGCCGTGGATACTATTTTTCCACGGTAATTTTTTTTCTCTGTAGTCGTTTTAATTGCATGGGTTGCATAACATGCTGAATCATGATTTGGTTCCTTTATTGTAACCAAAAAAAAAAAAAAAGCCCGAGTACTTTATGGTATTTAATCGGAAATAGACGTCATCACTAATTTATCGTATTCAGTCGAAGCTATTTTCTGAGGAACAATAAGACCTATTGAATAATCAATGAGCGTAAACTGCCGTGCAGTATCCCATTCACAAATGTGTGATATTGTCAGCGTAACTCAGTGGAAGATAGGTCTATTATGTTTCTTTCGCGGTAGATGATTTGTTTATATACACGCATTAATACTAATGAACTCGATAATCAGATTTTGAACGATTGCCGGAAACCAATAACTAAATAGAAAATTAGATTTTCAATAGAAAAATAAAATGTTTATTGGCAATTTAATGACACCCAAACAATTCTAATGAATAATTGAAAAATCTATTAGCATTTTTATAACGTTATTGTATATACAAATAACATGAGTGACAAATTCAAGAAAGTATCTTTTATAGATGAACAAATGTATAAATTCGATATTTATAATATAATATTTAAAGGGACTGTCCTGAGTTTTCTGCATTGTAAGATGTCTCCGACTAATAAAATCTTTTAACGTCTAAAAATACGCATTAAATATATTTTCTTGTTTAGAATATCAGTGTCTGTATATTCAATGTGTTTCTGGTCATCTTAATATTTGTAACAAACCCAAACTTGATTTTGTCTTCAAATAATTTGGTACGTACGAAACAAAGTAATATTTTAGAAAATAAAATGAATTTTAACCTAGTACAAATATTAGAAAGATCATTTAATGTACAGCCACTAATATTGTATGCAGAAAAATATATTTGATATGTCATGTTAGTCGATAACATCTTTAAAATTGCAGCGAACTTAGGGACTGTCCCTTTAAGGCCTTTTAACACAGTTTCCGATCGTTTGGGTAGCTTCTCCTCTTTTGGTCTGCACTGCCAACAAGCCTTCTTTGTAGTTACACGATGCCGCACTTCGTAAGGATTTTATTATTATTATTATTTCTTCTGTTTTTTTCGTTCAGTTCCAGACGACACACCGTGCTAAATAATGCGTACAAAGACTAATTCTAGAAATACAACCTAAATGCACGTCGGCATCTTTATCACTCGACACAGTAGTGGCTATATACGCAGCGGCCTCGGCTAATGAGTCCTGGCTGTCTACACGGCGGGCGTATCATTGTGGGATGGGGGGGGGGGGAGGCCAACACTTATTTATTAATGTATAGTTATTTTCGTGTTTATATCTAATTAAGGTTCAAGCTATCTGTCCTGGGCAGTGGGGCACACACCTCAGGTATATGGGCTGTCCGTCCCATTGAGTGGTTAAATCTCGCTCTGTATGGGAGCCGGTACCGGGCTGCGAATCTACCCATTGAGTTGTTAAAACTCGCTGAGTTGTTAAAACTCGCTCTGTGTGGGAGCCGGTACCGGGCTGCGAATCTACCCATTGAGTTGGTAAAACTCGCTGAGTTGTTAAAGCTCGCTCTGTATGGGAGCCGGTACCGGGCTGCGAATCTACCCATTGAGTTGGTAAAACTGGCTCTTTGTGGGAGCCGGTACCAGGCTGCGAATCTACCCATTGAGTTGTTAAACTTCGCTCTGTGTGGGAGCCGGTACCGGGCTGCGAATCTACCCATTGAGTTGTTAAAACTGGCTCTGTGTGGGAGCCGGTACCGGGCTGCGAATATACCCATTGAGTTGTTAAACTTCGCTCTGTGTGGGAGCCGGTACCGGGCTGCGAATCTACCCATTGGGTTGTTAAAACTCGCTCTGGGTGGGAGCCGGTACCGGGCTGCGAATCTACCCATCGAGTCGTTAAAACTCGCCGAGTTGTTAAAACTCGCTCTGTGTGGGAGCCGGTACCGGGCTGCGAATCTACCCATTGAGTTGTTAAAACTCGCTGAGTTGTTAAAGGCTCGCTCTGTGTGGGAGCCGGTACCGGGCTGCGAATCTACCCATTGAGTTGTTAAAACTGGCTCTTTGTGGGAGCCGGTACCAGGCTGCGAATCTACCCATTTAGTTGTTAAACTTCGCTCTGTGTGGGAGCCGGTACCGGGCTGCGAATCTACCCATTGAGTTGTTAAAACTGGCTCTGTGTGGGAGCCGGTACCGGGCTGCGAATATACCCATTGAGTTGTTAAACTTCACTCTGTGTGGGAGCCGGTACCGGGCTGCGAATCTACCCATTGGGTTGTTAAAACTCGCTCTGTGTGGGAGCCGGTACCGGGCTGCGAATCTACCCATTGAGTTGTTAAAACTCGCTCTGTGTGGGAGCCGGTACCGGGCTGGGAATCTACCCACTGAGTTGTTAAATCTCGCTGAGTTGTTAAAACTCGCTCTGGGTGGGAGCCGGTACCGGGCTGCGAATCTACCCATTGAGTTGTTAAATCTCGCTTAGTTGTTAAAACTCGCTCTGTGTGGGAGCCGGTACGGGGCTGCGAATCTACCCATTAAGTTGTTAAAACTCGCTGTGTGTGGGAGCCGGTACCGGGCTGCGAATCTACCCATTGAGTTGTTAAAACTCGCTCTGTGTGGGAGCCGGTACCGGGCTGCGAATCTACCCATTGAGTTGTTAAACTTCGCTCTGTGTGGGAGCCGGTACCGGGCTGCGAATCTACCCATTGGGTTGTTAAAACTCGCTCTGTGTGGGAGCCGGTACCGGGCTGCGAATCTACCCATTGAGTTGTTAAAACTCGCTCTGTGTGGGAGCCGGTACCGGGCTGGGAATCTACCCACTGAGTTGTTAAATCTCGCTGAGTTGTTAAAACTCGCTCTGGGTGGGAGCCGGTACCGGGCTGCGAATCTACCCATTGAGTTGTTAAATCTCGCTTAGTTGTTAAAACTCGCTCTGTGTGGGAGCCGGTACGGGGCTGCGAATCTACCCATTAAGTTGTTAAAACTCGCTGTGTGTGGGAGCCGGTACCGGGCTGCGAATCTACCCATTGAGTTGTTAAAACTCGCTCTGTGTGGGAGCCGGTACCGGGCTGCGAATCTACCCATTGAGTTGTTAAAACTCGCTCTGTGTGGGAGCCGGTACCGGGCTGCGAATCTACCCATTGAGTTGTTAAAACTCGCTCTGTGTGGGAGCCGGTACCGGGCTGCGAATCTACCCATTGAGTTGTTAAAACTCGCTCTGTGTGGGAACCGGTACCGGGCTGGGAATCTACCCACTGAGTTGTTAAATCTCGCTGAGTTGTTAAAACTCGCTCTGGGTGGGAGCCGGTACCGGGCTGCGAATCTACCCATTGAGTTGTTAAATCTCGCTTAGTTGTTAAAACTCGCTCTGTGTGGGAGCCGGTACGGGGCTGCGAATCTACCCATTAAGTTGTTAAAACTCGCTGTGTGTGGGAGCCGGTACCGGGCTGCGAATCTACCCATTGAGTTGTTAAAACTCGCTCTGTGTGGGAGCCGGTACCGGGCTGCGAATCTACCCATTGAGTTGTTAAAACTCGCTCTGTGTGGGAGCCGGTACCGGGCTGCGAATCTACCCATTGAGTTGTTAAAACTCGCTGTGTGTGGGAGCCGGTACCGGGCTGCGAATCTACCCATTGAGTTGTTAAACTTCGCTCTGGGTGGGAGCCGGTACCGGGCTGCGAACTCGGTACCTACAAGCCGTATGTCCTTTCAGATGTAATAAAATGTATCTTCTATTTCGTATCATGTTTATATCCTGAGTGAAATAAATTTCAGTTGTCACGACCTTTAATAGCGAGTGACAATAAAAGTTGTCGCCGGCGACAAAATGGTCACACCTGCCACACCATTTTGTCGCCATTAAAACCATTTTGTCGCCGGCGACAAAATGGTTCGATACTACACATTTTAGGATACAAAAATTATGAGGTGTAGGCCTATAATCATAATGTTTGGACACATGATTAAATATTGCTTCCAAATGTGTGTGTATATGTGTGTATATGCATGCGTGTGTATTTATGTACAGTGTGTGTGTGTGTGTGTGTGTGTGTGTGTGTGTGCGCGCGCGCGCGCGTGTCTGTATTCACACAAACACACACACACACACACACACACTGTCATACCAAATGTTTGACATCCAATAGCCGATAATTAATAAATCAATTTTATGCTCTAGTGGTGTCGTTAACAAAACAAACGTTTTCTTCCTCCACTGTAAAGAATGTACTGGCCGAATCGTTTAGGTTAGGATCGAAAGGATAATTGGGTAATTAGTTTTTGTAAATATTCCTTGAGATTTTAACCAATTTTGTCATCAAAGAATATAAAATAGTAGTTAATTTGGTAATCACGTTAAACATTTAATGAATAATAGATTAAGTAAGAAATACACGGTTGTCTTTTATTTTTTGAAATGAGTAACACGGATAAAATAGTTAATTCAAAGGAACACACAAAAATAAATTTTAAGATGTAGTAATCTTCGTTTATTTGTACGAGTTCCATTAAAACAAGGGATCTGTAGACCTGGGCCCCCGTTTCACAAGGCGATCTTAGCCCTAAGATCACCTTAAGTCCATAGTTACCGTATGCACTAAGGTAGCTTCGTGGGACGGAGCCCAGAACAGCTTTGCCCCCCTCTCTCTCTCTCTCTCTCTCTCTCTCTCTCTCTCTCTCTCTCTCTCTCTCTCTCTCTCTCTCTCTCTCTGCCTCTCCCCTCTCTCGGTCTGCATCTCTATTACTGTCTCTCTCATCCTGTCTCACTCACGGTCTGTCTTTCTCACTCACTGCCTGTCTCTCTTTTTTCTGTCTCTATCGGTCTCTGTCTCCCTTTTTATCTCATTTCTCCCACTCTTTCTCTCTCTCTCTCTCTCTCTCTCTCTCTCTCTCTCTCTCTCGCGCGGTCTGTCTTTCTCACTCTTTTTTCTGTCTCCATCTTTCTCTGCCGGTTTTTGTCACCCTTTCTATCGCCTTCTCTCTGCATTTCTGCCACTGTCTCTGACTCTCTTTCATTTCCCCTCTCTCTCTCTCTCGAAGTTCATCCTGAAATTTTCCGACTCGCTCCCGACCGTGAAGCCGAGGTGGTAGTTCTGTCTCCAGTAAAGTCCGACAAACGTCTGGACCAGCAATTTCTGTCGTCTGCTCGTAGTGATGTAATGGATTTTTTTATTGACCAGCCAAAAGTCGCCCGGAGACGCCAAGTTGCCGAATCCAGACTTGTACTCCGACCAGGATTTCTGAATTAAACCTGAAACAACTACCAATATGTGCAAATTGGACTCCAATAAGTGTCAGAATCGTCCAATATTTTATGTGCACTGGCGTCCTACTTTTACTTATTGGCGCCCAGCTCTCAATGAGGTCAGCAAGAGGCGAAACATTACAAACAAAATTTAATTTCAAAAATGTTATTTTAATAGCATTTTTATCCAGTTTACAGTCACTTTTGTACCATTACGCTCAACCACGAATTGAACACAACTTTGTTGCACGGCGTTGGGTGCATCTGTTGACACTACTGTTGCATTATCGAATCGACCGGCCTGTTGACGAAGAGGAGTGCTGTAAGGGGGTGGCTTCAAATTGTTGGTGGTCGCGGAAACTTTTCGTTGTACCACGTCATCTACCATTTTGAGCAAATCGTCGCTCGTCCTTTTGTACCTGCAAACGAGGATTAGAAACATGTAATTTTCTTCTATGCTATATTGAACATATACTCCGATATGCGATTTCTAAGGGGAGAGGGGTGGGTGATTGAATGCATAGCGCTGCAGTATGTTTTAAGATGAGACAATTCATGTTACATATCATATTCTTGGAAAACATTCCATTCGTTTTTTGGGGGCATTTTTTCTTCACCATTGCAAATATCCCTTCACACGACTGGTCTATAAAATCCATAACGAACATTTACCGAGTGTAAGAAGTCGGACATTAAATTGTTACAGGGCCTTATGACGTAGTTTTCGGTCCTTGTAATGGTTACTTTCGACCATTATAATTATACAAAATATATATACATGTACATGTACATGTAGTTACAAATAAATCCAAATTTGTGTCGGTAAAAAAAAACTAAAAAAAACTAAATAAATTACTTTCTACAAGACAAACTTTGAATTATCGATATTTTGCAATTGCGTAGTTAGCAGAAAATTCCTAACTTGATATATACATGTACGTTCTATAATTATAATATCCGAAAGGCTCCATTACAACCGAAAACTGTTATAAGACCCTTTAGCTGAGGACATCAATGATACTTACCCTCGAATAGCCGAAGACCTATGACCAGTCCGTTCAGCTATCAGTTGCTCATCAATGCCACATTCATACAACCGGGTGGCCGTCGTGGCACGAAGGGAGCAATTGGTGTAGAACCCATTGAATCCGGCATTCTCACAGAGTCGCCTGACAACTCCTGATAGAAGGTGTCGCCCAACGGGAACAGAACAGTACCATAAACCTTGTTTGGTATATTTAAGTGGTCTCAGATAGAAATCTTCGCAGTTATGGGGCCTGTAAAGATTAATCTCGTAGTAACATTACATATAAGCTTTATGAATTTTTGGACCATTTAGATTAAGAGAGGAAACCCGCTGCCCCCACATGGGCTACTCTTACCGAAAAGCAGCAACGGTTCTTTTATATGCAGTTTCCCATAGACAGGACAGTACATAGCACAGTCTTTGATATACCAGTCGTGTAGCACTGGTTGGAACGGAAAAGAGCCCAATGTTTGACATCCACCGAGGAGGTTCGATCCTGCGACGGAAGCTCTCCAAGCGAGCGCACAACCGACGGAGCTAAATCCCGCCCCTACATTTTGAGACGCAAACATGTAACATACCTTTAAGTTTGTACTCACCGTAACGACATATATTTTTCGTGGAGTCTTAACGGGACATCGTGTCGGGTCTTCGTTGTTCGATCCAATCGTGATTGATTTCGGTGTCAAGTTCTTGTGCTTCAAACCGCCTGCATTAGTTTTGGTGACGCCCTCATTGTATACAAGATATCGCTCCCCATTCTTGGAAACTATCTTAAAATTGGAAAACGTTCCAACTTTTAAAGCACGATGCTCCTCCCATCCTTGAAGACAGAAATTAATGCCATTTAAGTAAAAAACGGTGTCTAATAATTTCTGAGGTGTATCTTCCCACAAAATTCCCTTTTGCCACAGCAAGTCCTCTTGTTCACAAGAAATCACGTCCGCTTTTTTTCTTTGAAAGAAAGAAAGAAATGTTTTATTTAACGACGCACTCAGCACATTTTTTTTATTTACGGTTATATGGCGTCAGACATATGGTTAAGGACCACACAGATTTTGAGAGGAAACCCGCTGTCGCCACTACATGGGCTACTCTTCCGATTGGCAGCAAGGGATCTTTTATTTGCGCTTCCCACAGGCAGGATAGCACAAACCATGGCCTTTGTTGAACCAGTCGGTGCAAGTGGTTTACACCTACCCATTGAGCCTTGCGGAGCACTCACTCAGGGTTTGGAGTCGGTATCTGGATTAAAAATCCCATGCCTCGACTGGGATCCGAACCCAGTACCTACCAGCTGTAGACTGATGGCCTGCCACGACGCCGGGTTTTTTCTTTGAATGCCTATTCCTTCCTTTGCTAAAAACTTCATTTTTGCGTCCGAAATATTTCGTAAACCACTGAATTCGAAATCACTATTGAAGTTGACATCCCTGCCATTTTGTCTCAAAAAGCGCTGTAGTGACATGAGTATTTCATGAATAGTGTTACCATGATATTCTTTGCCTTTTTGGTTTCTAAATTTCTGTTACAAAAAAACATAGCTCTCTATTCAAATCCGTAACGGGCAGATTCAGAAGACTTTTTCCAAAATCGGAACACACCTTTCACGATGCCACGAGTCGAAAATTCTAACCTCCCATTGACCCTTCTTTTCGGTGTTTTTGTTTTTACCCGAGTTTTCTAAATCGTAATACTCTTTTTCAGTTAATGGTTTGCCGAAACGCCCATTGGCAACATTGTTCTCTATTTGTTGCGTGGCTTTCAAAAGTTCTTCATCGGAATCGTTATTATTGGCGTGTACAGAATTAGTTTGGTCATCATTTAATATTTGTTGCGTGGCTTTCAAAAGTTCTTCATCCGAATCATTAGTATTAGTTAATTCGATATCAAAATCACCTTTTACTTTTAAAAGACTGTCTTTTGTCTCCAATAAGCAGTCACGTGAGGAAAACGTTAACGTGTGCATGACAAGATTTCACGTGCATGTCATGAATTAAGCCGACATGTAGAAAAATGCATTTCAAACCGAGCATGCCAATAAGTTAGCTATATGTTTGAATAGCCGGTATTTCTATATTTAGGTTTAAGTGAAATAAACTACTCAGAGACTACAATATTTGTGCACGAGGTCCAGTCATCGGCCTACCGGCCTCTGACCGGCCCTCTTCGTTATGTATTCTTTACTTAAACAAAGTGTCCGTCAATGGGAATAGTTAAGAAACATATATTTTTTCCAGGCCTAGGCCTCAAAAATGGAAAATAACGAACGATACTTTTTGCAAATGCATGTGCCTGAACGCAGAAACGTTGCACACTTTCCTGTTTACTGGAGGGTGCTTCACTTTTGTTTACTAGAATGGATTTGTTTTACGTCCACATTGTTGAGTTTTTATTGTTAACTGATTGCAATCCGAAAGAAAGAAAGAAATGTTTTATTTAACGACGCACTCAACTGATTGCAATCCATTTTGTTTCATGTTTCGTAGCTGAAAAATGTAGAATAGTATTTTCGTAAATATCGCATTAGTGTTTTTGTCGTTAGGTGAAGGCAGTTTGGGACGTCGATGGCAAGTTAATTGTATGATATTGTATTATTAACTGCATTTGGGGTTTTTAGTTTGATAAATTATATATATATATATATATGATCTGTATCGATTATTAATATTTTATAGTCTCTCACAACTCCATATGGAGTGGTTAAGTGTTATTTAAAATTTTAGTGATGTGACGGTACATGCTCTTAATTTCTTTTCGCCTGTGGCGATATTAATTGTTTTAGAGGGCCGTGTGCAGTTCCAAATTGCACTTAAGCCCAGATGGGCAACTTGTTACGTGATACCTTTGCGCGACGGTCGTCTAATACACACCCAGCGCAGGTGTGGAGGCCATGTGGCTAGTAGTTACGTAATATCTCCGGTAGTGCTGTTTATGGCCAGGGGATTGCTCGCGGTTGGCGACAGCCAGTCTGACGATCAGAGAAAAATATGCCGGCATGGTGGCTGTGGAAAATCCACATGATACGTGAGGTACCGCCTTGTACCCCCACGCGATATTCGCTGTCTCTGAGAGTTTTGAATAAATAGCTAGGATTTTAGAGATATCGAGAACGATAGGAAGGCTCCAGGGGATCGCTGTCCGTCCACTGAACGATCTATATTAGTTCAGACGGGACTTTGGTAAATATATATTTTCTGCTCTGTGTATAACCTTGATGTGATTGATGTGACTTTAAATATTTTAATACTGTATTATACCAATATTATTTACACAGTGCTGCCGGTCATCTGACGCAGTAATCTGTAGGCTCACTGTCCTAAATAATTATATAAAGCTTAGCCAGTCATCCTAGAGGACCTAGGTAAACTGTAGGTTATTGTCTTTATTGTGATAGGTACCAGTATTA
The DNA here is from genome assembly GCF_016097555.1 of Gigantopelta aegis. Taxonomy (NCBI): domain Eukaryota; kingdom Metazoa; phylum Mollusca; class Gastropoda; order Neomphalida; family Peltospiridae; genus Gigantopelta; species Gigantopelta aegis. The sequence continues at coordinate 36,793,825 of NC_054706.1, forward strand.
ATTCTGTATTACAAGGTTATTGAATGAGTAGTTAGGGTTAATTAAAAATTAACCAGTTAGGAATAGAGTTGTAATTCCTTTATTAATTAAGTTCCCCTGGAAGCGTTTCTTCATTATCGTACGTGTGTGTGTTTGCGTCTCTCAATTATCACACGTGTGGGTGTTGTGTCACGGTGAAGTGATTAGCATATTGTGTAAACTAGACACCTAGAGATTAACTAATTAAGTGATCAGTTCTGGGTTGTTATTATTGTTGTTATTAATTAACTACTGCGGCAGTACATTTGTCAGCGTAGGTTAATACAGATTCCAAAGTGTATTGTGTTTTTGTTGTGTTTTCTAGTGAACTAAACATGCTATAATAATATATACTTTATATAAGATCGTATCTCTGATCATACCTAGACGAGCCAACGCGGGTATAACTGCCTGTTATAGATATACAGTTAGGAGAGATATTTGGACAATCGTGTTTTATTCAGTTACGGGTATTATAGAATCTCTGTGACAAGTGATGTTTTATGTTTTAACTAAGGTGAGACTTTAATAAACAAGTTGTCTGTCTGTCTGTCTGTCTGTCTGTCTGCAATCCTACATAATACGACACCAAATCAATAAAATAGACCATTTCATTTCACAACCTTACCATTTTGCAGAGTACAAGATGCACAAATGTTGAATGCCTTGTCACCTACAATATCTATACACCAACACAAAATAGTTCTTTTCTCAATAACAATTTACATTTTATTTTTAAAATAGCAATTTTTTTCAAAATGTTTTTTAAAAATCGAAATCATCAACATCGATGTATGCTAGTCCAACTTTACGTTCTAGAGGCATGTCATATTTTGATTTCTTACACACCCGTTGGTGAGAACGTACGTGTGTTAACAATTTCAAGACATACGACTGGCTGTTCCTAGGTGATGACCAGGTCATTAATGCCATACATCCAATAAAAAACTACACGATGGAAATCGATTAGACTGTGACGTATAATTAACCTGACATTCATGTGTCTGTAACGCATAAGTCAGCTACAAATGCAACGGCTGTTAAAATTTGCTCAAAACCTGGTTTTTGAGGATACGTAAGAAATAGAATAATACATTCGTGTCCGTTAGATACCATTTATCTCACAACTTGTTGTTTAAAAACGTACCAAATTCGGTTTTGCTCGTTAGATACATTTTAAAATAACTGGATGTTGTGTAAAAATGCTGTATTCACTGAATATATTTCAACCATATTGACCAAAAATAGAAATTTATCTCATGCTTCTTTGCTTAACCAAAACGTAAATGACGGTCATATCATACTCATAGGGCATGGGCACCAAATGAACACCCAAAAAAGATTATTCATTAAAACAAGTCTTCAAATTGGAGCAGTAACACTGAGGAAGCATCCATTTTTAATTGTTGGAGCTCCCCAATTGGGTGTAGTTAAGACATTTTTCCAAGATACTAAATGTAAATCAAAAAGAATAGCCCATGAAGTGGTGACAGCAGGTTTCCTCTCTCAATATCTGTGTGGTCCTTAACCATATGTCAGACGCCATATAACCGTAAATAAAAGGTGTTGAGTGCGTCGTTAAATAAAACTTCCTTCCTCCCTTATTGTTCATAAACGACTGGGGGCCTCTGGGTCTTACTGTTCATTGCAAGGGGTACTGGAAAACAATGGAAAAGACTGCTGTAAAACCATAAAAAAATTACTGCTGTAAAAAAAATGCAATGGAGAAATGTTCACATAGGCATGGTTGTACACACAACACTTTTTCATCAAACTTGAAATTTTTAAATGTTAGTCTTTACAAACTAACATATTATTTATCAGCAAATTTAATTTCGAGTGGAGGGGGGGGGGGGTGGTGTGTGATGTCCCAGTACTCTCCTCAGGTAACCATGTACTTCCATTACGTGGGGGTGCAATTAATCACAGAATCAATTGCCCTCGATGGACTTGAGAGGCAGTGTGTGTTCTATCTCAAATAGTTTGTTTTGTTTAACAATACCACTAGAGCACATTGATTAATTAATCATAGTCATCAGAGGAAACCTGCTACATTTTTTCTAATATAGCAAGAGATCCTTTATATTCATTTTCCAACAGACAAGAAAGTACTAACCATGGCCTTTGACCAGTTGTGATGCACTGGTTGGAACAAGAAAAACAAAAAACAAAAACATCCCAAATAGTGCTCCATGATGGATATATCAAATGCCATGGTATCAACTGTCTGGCCTGTGGGAAAGTGTATATCAAAGATTCCTTGCTGCAATATTGGTACAGACAGCCTATGTGGAAGCAACAGATATCCTGTATTTCACAATATCCATGTATGTCAGACACCAAACCAGAACTTACCATGTGTTTACATGTTGTCACACTAATACTCCTTTCTTTTCTTTTTCCAATAAGTTAAAATATGCAAGTTGCTTTTTCTTGTCAATGCTTTACCAACGACAAAGCACAACAACTATATGAACATTATTTAATTTATTGCAGTTTCTGTTGCTTGCTTTTTAACTGTCTGTATAGATCAATAACACGTGTCCTTTCGTGATCCAGCTTAACTTGTTGACACAAAGATAAATGCTTTCTTTTCACAGTTTGTCCAATTTCCCTCTTTCCTGGTGCTTCGGAAGAACCCAAATTATGTGCAGAATTCTCCTGAATTATCTGCTTCAACAATAATGTCTTCTTTCCAGGCTGAAATAAATATATATATATACAAGATACATTTTTAGCATATCATTTCATTTATTTCAATTCAACTTATTTTTGTGCTTATATCCAATTACGGTTCAAGCATGCTGTCCTAGGAACACACCTCAGCTATCTGGGCTGTCTGTCCAGGACAGTGGGTTAGTTGTTAGTTGGTTACTGGTTAGTGAGAGGCAGAGGGTGTAGTGGCCTTGGCTTACACCTACTTACTGAGTCCTTAAGAACTCGCTCTGGGTTGGAGCCGGTACCCTGTACCTACCAGCCTGTAGCCTGATGGCTTAACCACTAAGCCACCCAGGCCGGTTATCATTTCAAATGATGTTGGAATATAATTAGTAAACTAACAAACATTCTAAGAGTACTGCTAAAGCAATACATGTCCTCTACCGGGCCCAACAAATTTCCATATCTCCTATGATCAAGAGCCACAACTCTGTGAACAACCTTTAATTCCATGTGGAATTTATTTTCACAAATGTTATTCAAATGTGAAAATAAATTCCACTTGAAAATAAAAGTATTTTACAGTAAGTAGTTTTGAACACCCTCTGAAAAACATTCTTAAATCCATGCCTGCTTACTCCCCATTCCAAGGAGAACACACGTGCCAAATGAAAGTTGTATTATTAGGCACAAACAAGGTCATCTTCAGAATGACGAAGTCATCTGCAGAATGACCACTGACCTTCATCTCCAAACCAACAGAGATATTCCTTGTCTGAAGGCAAACAAAATGCCAAGAACCTATTCTACAAAATTTCATTTATGGTGCAGTAACCAAAGAGTTACTCCAGACAATAGATACAAAACAACGAATGAATGAATGTTTAACGACATCCCGCACAAAAATACACATCGGCTATTGGGTGTCAGAAAGGTAAGTATATTATTATTTATACAATTATGTAAACCCACCGAGATACAAGACAAAGTAAATCATACAGAACGACATATCTCACAGGTGTCACAAAAACATTCCTACCTTTGACATGCTATCATCGTTCTTTGATTTCCTCGGTCTTGCGGTCAGACTGGGCGGTGCATGGACTGTTTCACCAAACATCACATGGTCTGAGGAAAACAAAATCACAGTGTTATATCAAACAATAACTGTTTACTTCTGTCTTTTAACTAAAATAAAATACACATTCTCAGGGCTAGCTCTGGGTGAGCAAAACATTTCACAAAATTGTCTATTAAACTTCAAAAATTGCAGAAATCAACAGTTATTTTATAAAAAATGTCAACTATTACATGAAATTATTTTGCCAAATTAAAATAAAATTTGCCAACTTCTTTAAAAATGTGCAATTGGCGCATAATTTTGTGTGTGCCAGAGCTAGAAATGCATTCTATTTATTTTATAAAATCATTACAACTGATTATAAAAAGAATTTTGGAGCTTGCTTTCAATTTTATCTTGGCTCCCAATTTCGAACATCTTGAAAATACAAAACAAGTCACAATTATTAAAATAGTATCAACAATAGCTTTAAAGTAACTGAGTTTAGCCATCAGTATTTTGTCACTGGCAGTAATCCATTCCAATTTGGACGATAATGTATAATAAGTCAACTAAGGTGTTTACATCAAACTATTGTTCAAACATTGTGTCCTGGGCATAGAACTAAAGCCGAAGCTGCATGTCTAGGACACAGATCAGTAGGTTACAATGAGAGAAGAAACCTAAACCAGCCACATACGGTGCTGTTTTCTGCAATGTTATATGCACTTTCCCCACAGGTGGGATGGCATAACCTTTGACATATACATGTAAATAAAGAACTACTTAAACTGGTTTAGAATATTAATCGTTTCAGTGCAGGAATTGGTTTTACAATAAATTTTAATTTAAGCAGATGCTTTACCATGATACCAGTTATAAGAAATTAAATTAATATAAATATTGCTGTAAAAATGTAATTGAAAAATGTATCGGAAAGTGTTAAGAAGTTGTAAAGGGCTATCACAAGAAACCAGACATCTTTTCTCATCTTTCCCATCCAATGGTTTACCTGTTTCATCTGACATTATCACCAATGTCTTTTTGAAATTAGTAATAAAAATGTTTGCTTAAAACTTGGGATCTTTAGAAATAGAAAAAAGTACCTTGAAATGCATTGAAATCCTTTTTCTTTTCTTCTTTCTTTTCTTGTTTTTGTTTAGCCTTTCTCAACTTTCTTTCTTTTAATTTCCTGGAAATGTTTTTTAAATTTTATGAAAACTAATTACTAGGTACACCAAAACATGACTGAAAAGAATATAGATCTCTCAGGTATTGCAAACATGAATATATGTTGTATAATATTGGTCCAGCATTAATATAAGCAGTTGGCCAACAATTTCATGTTATGTGGCCTGATTACATCATCATTATCATTACTATTACTGATGTGTAGTATACTTGTACTTGTACATGTGCAGTGTACAAATAACAAGAATCCTGTAGAATGAAATGTCTTGCATACTATAAACCAATTCGGTGAATACAGAAATAACTTGAGATGGATTAATTTTGTTCGTACAATTTTTTTATTTTATTTTTTGTAATTTAATTTAAACACAATGAGATGAACATTCATCGATGCAACTAGCCTACAAAGCAAGTTTCAGTGACCTAGGACTCATAGTTTGTGAAGCCTTTAACACGAAAACTTAATACTAAAGCTAAATGCAAAGTTGATGCCATTTAAAAAATAATAATTCATGTTCATCAAGTGAACTAAATATTTAAAGATATACATGTATACTCAAATAATGCTTTCAATTCATAGCATCAATAAATTAAGTATTCCTTCCTTCCTTCTTTACTTTCATAATTGGGTAATGGATTTAATTTATTAATATTAAGTTGGCAATAAGTACTAGCATACACAAAATATGTTTTTAAAAATCACAAAAAGGCTAACTCTTTTTTTCTGAGTCCTTTTTTCTTGGTGACGATAGTTGTACCATCAGCTGCTTCATCAAGATCAACCTGAAATATATGAAAATTATCAGAAAGAATTGATAAAAAAATAATAATAATAACACCACTAGAGCACATTGATTTATTCATCACTGACTGGATGTCAAACATTGCATAATTCAAACAAACCGTTTTAAAGAAAACACACTATATTTTTCCATTAGAAGCATGGATTCTTTTACATGCACTTTCATATATAAAGGATAGCATCTACCACAGCCTTTGATATACAAGTTGTGGGCAGGGGAAAAAACCCACTCTGATAATGGATCATATGAGAGGGTTCAATGTCTACCTCAAATTTTTGCTCCATTTGTGATCTAGCCACTACATTGGCAGTTGTTCTGTCAACACGGTAAAGAAAGGCTTCTTCGTTCTCATTCTTCTTTTGTATAAATCGGGGAACAGGTTTCATAGGTCTAGACACCCCTCTTTCCACCTGAAAACGTTCTGAAAATTGAAATAAAGTCTGCAATAATATAAAATGAACTATTCTCACAACTAAAATTCCATCTGTACATGAAAAAAGAACTTCACATTGGTGGGGGTGGGGACAAAAATCCCAAAACCTATCAAACTTTTTAGGCCTAATCTACTAATGGCTAAAATATTACAACAAACTGAATAATTTACGAAAACACAGAACCAACTCCTATCATGGCCTCTCGGTGAAAAGAAAATTTCACCTAATTAAAATAGTAGAAATGCTGATATATTCTGTAACAAAAAGTCAATTATTACATGTACATTTTTTTTTAAATTAAAATAAAACTTGCCAATTGCTTTTAAAATTCGCAATTGGTGAATTAATTCTCCAACCACGAGCGAGTTCTTAAGGGCTCAATGGGTACTTCATTTGTACGGCTACTACACCCTCTTCTCTCTCATTAACCATTAACCAACTAACAACTAACCCACTGTCCTGGACAGACAGCCCAGATAGCTGAGGTGAGTGCCCAGGACAGCATGCTTGAACCTTAATTGGATATAAGCACGAAAATAAGTTGAAATGAAATGAAATTAGGAGAAGAGCATTTCGTAATTCCACTTTAACATTGACATTGTTGTTACAATTTACCCTTTTTCTTTTGTTTATCAGGCATCACATATGGGCCTTTGCCTGCCATCATCATTCGGACCTTCTTCGGAATTTCTTGCTCATCAGTTTTCGGTTTTTGATTTAGACCTTCAGTCCGTCTACAAATGATGAAATAAAAGTCATTTAAATTAAATCACAACCAACAATAAATCTGTGTAAACTCATAGGTCAAATGATAAAAAATGCATAGATCTGCAAGAGAAATAAATTGTTCAGTGAATTCATGTGTACATACCGAAAGGAAAGGAATATTTGTTTGTTAACACCTGAACACATGTTGTACTATGGCTGTTTGGTGTCTATCATATGCTTGGATAAATACTTGGTCGAAAGGGGCAACTTACTGCCACCATACAGACTACAATATTCCTTGCAAAAAACCCAGCAAGGGATCGTTCATAAGCATTTTCCAATATACCATGGCATTTGTTGTTCCAGTTGTCAAGTACCCATTGGAACAATTAAAACAGCATCTACTAAGGCAATCAGTCCTGCAAGTTCAACCTATCATACCTCTGACAAGTACTTAATATCTCCCAAACTTGTATTGAATACAAGAAGGTTATGAGCCAATGTGTTCTGAATGTCCAGCTGAAGTGTCAATTCAACATCATAAAAATATCCACGGTGTTCCAATTACAAACACTTCATATGATTTTGACATGCAAGAAAGTGTTGTAGGTCAATTTGTTTGTCGATGAACCAGTGCTTTTCAATACATACAAGTACAATGGCAAACCATATGGGATAGAACTCAAATTGCAAAATGTTGCGCAGCAAAATTAATATTTCAGCCTATGGAATACTAGAGATGTTTTGGGGTTTTTTGTTGATATATGGTATAAGTGTGTGTGTAGGTCTAGTGGTGAAGGGAACTGGAGGTGCACACCCCCTCCGAATTTTGAAGTACCTAAAAAAATCGAGTGAATATCAAATGTATACAATGAATTTTTTTTATTCATTATATTTCAAGGTGTAGGCCATCTCAACGGGAAAACATTTCTTCAGCCAAATGTACAATCCCTATCTCTTTATTTGGTGCAGCTTTCTATCAAGTAAACCCAACAGAAATTTCCATTAGATTTCTGGTCATGTAATAGTCTTCAGATACATGTACATATTAATAAAATATTCACAAGATAAAAAAAAAATATATATATCTGTGCCGTTTTCTGTGTAATTATAAAAATTGTGCAACATCACTATGCATTTGCCGCTTTCCATTGCCACTCCTGTGAAATTAGGCCTTTATTAAAACTTTATAATAAATACAGTAACTAAAATAAATGCCTCATCAGGGGATGCAGTCGATTCGTCCACTGAAAATTCGTCCACTGAGGAACTCGAGACGATTCGTCCACTACAAAAAATCAGTTCCGGACGATTCATCCACTGGGTTTTTATTTCCCCAGTACATTTCGTCCACGGACTAAATAATGTATACTACATGTACATGGGGGCTAAATAAATTATTAGATATATTTTACCCCGTATTTTTTTTGTTGCTGTCATAAATTTACAAAGGTGAAAATAAATTATATTGCATTAGATTACACTTGGTAGATGTTTTTGTAATAATGCTCTGCAGACATAATTCTTTGGCATTTCTATTTATTCGGTTATTGTTTGTTTCTATAATGTACGCCTTTCACGCTACATGTCGTAGGATGTTTTTAGTACAATATGCCCAGTAAAGATAATCTTTAGCCCTTCCCTTTCAACTTGTTTGGTTTCTGTTTGCTTTACCAATTAAGTGTACAGGGCTCCATTTTACGAAGCGATCTTAGCGTTAAGATCACCTTAAGTGCATAGCTACATAATGCATTTAAGGTGATCTTAGCGCAAAGATATCTTCGTAAAACGGGGCCCTGTCCTCTGTGATATTGTGAAGTAATTAGCTTAAGCTTGTTTCACCAAGTTGGATCCAGTAGCGTCTAAAACAACATTTAATTAAATTGGAATTGAAGACAACGAGGTTTTATTTTATTTCAAGGTTATTAGGCATATGGGAATAACATGTGACGAGGGAGGGTAGAATTTACGCCATTGAAGGAGAACATGGCATGGTAATAAAGTCTTACGACGCGGAGGCTTGCATTACCTATTTACCTCATCGTGACATGTGAGATAATGTACGAGCGAGTGGACGAATCATCCGCATGATAATGAATACAAACAGTTAATAAAAACTGGATATTAATGTTGAATTTTAACTCTATTTTACTTTTTTGGTTATAGTATACCACAAAATAATGTTGAGAAATGATTACAATGTCAAAGAAATAACTATTAATATGTTTGAAAAAAATGCAGTCATCGAGTGGACGAATTGTCCGACGTGAGTGGACGAATCGTCCGTGGACGAATCGTCCGTGGACGAACCGTCCGATGGACGAATCGTCTGTGGACGAATTGTCCAGTGGACGAACCGTCTGGAAAGCCTCATCAGAAGTTTACTTTAGACAAAAATCATAGACGTTAACTAAGCTATAAGATTAGACTTAATGTTTTGATAATTATAAGATATTATAAATAAGTTACTTTTGTTATCACGTCATATGTGGGTTGTTGTTTTGGGGGAGGGAAGGGGAGAGTAAATTCAAAACAAAAGTTTGAACATTCATTATTAGACATAATAAGTCGACCTTTGGTTTATTGTATTATTATTTTATTTATATTTAATATACTAGTAATTATGTTTAATCTGACAGGTTTTTATTCGAGCCGGCTGAATGTTTTGCTTAGAGTTAGAACTGCCAAGATAATTATGAACCGATTGTCCGGAAGGACTTTCCGCCAATTTCGACCCCTGTTATATATATACGGATATTATACCTGTTTTTACGATCACCAAAATAGAAGGGATCGTCAGATTTTAGTTTCTTGTGTTTTTTACTTCTCTGTGGTTTGCCGATTTTTGGAACCTTTTCTTTACTAATTTTATCTTTCATTTTTATTTCTGAACCAAAACAAACCACGTTATTTTTAGTTTTGTCTTCTCATTTCCGTCAAAGTTTACTGTGCACCGCCTTTTTTTTCTCCTTTTTTTTGCGGGGGTGGGGATGTATTTGTTGCCCTGTGAGAAAATTACAGTACACTATCGAAATTATAAAAATATAATAATAATAATAATAATAATAATAATAATAATAATGCAATTAATTAATGACACTTTGAACAAATAATGTATATATTAAAACCATCTTAACCAACCTTATATTTAGCCACGTTATAATATAATATTAATAATTCATTTTCAATTCATAACCTTTAAACATTAATTATTTACTTATATGGCTAGTATTTACAGTCTACATAAATCGAATTGGGTCATAATTAGTCAACGCTATGTAACAGGATCTTGTGTTGAAGAAGGAAATTACAGCAAAAGAAGAAGAATGGCTTCCAACGAAGAAGTTGGAATGGAAGAAGATATTTCATCGAATAAACAACCAACTACTCAATCTAATACTGGAGAAATGACAAGGCCAAATAATTTTCAAAGAATAGCCCAAAAGAAGTTGCTAGTCAAAAGCTTTCCAAGAAACAAAAAATTAGAGAAATTAGCTGTGTATTCATCTTGCAAAGTGAGAATCTATCATTCTATGATTGTTTTGCACATTGAATGATTGAAATTTGGTGTGATGTAGCTAGTTCCCTCCATCCCTATCGTGTTTGATGTGTATATATGTGATAACAGTACTAGTGCATGAGTTCATCCCATGCATCGGAACAATATGTACTTTTTAATCTGGATAGCATCATTCATAGCAGTGTCTAAAATAATGCTATCAAGTTGTCAACATTACTTAAAATTATTAGTTTGAAACTTTTTCTTGTCAGACAATTTCCACCAGGGCACTTGCCAAATTCACCAATTACAAATTTTAAATATTTAAAATTGAATTTTGTTAATTAATTCCATTTAAAAATTGTTATAATGTTTAGAAAGTAACCATGTGTGTGCAATTTTTTAAGTTTTAACTCATAAATTGGCCCAGAGCAAGTACTGCCCACACTCATTTTGGAAAAGTTTCACTTTATACGTTTGATTCAACTTGTAATATCAAATACTACTACATTTGCCAATGAAACATAAGCAAAACAAATTAATTTTTTCATTAGAACCACAATAGTATGAAGTATTTTAAAACCAATACTTAATGTGTCGTTATATATTAAAATGTAAGTAATAATTGGTGTTTTCTGGTATTACTGAAATCTAATTTATCTTGATTAATTGTAATGTTTGTTGCATTATTAGTCATGTTTCTTGTTTTGTGTGTTTCAGTTTGAGGGCTGCAAGTGCAATGGGTGGAAGAATCCAAACCCCCCACCAGCACCTCCTCGTGTCGATGTTTCTCAGCCTCTAGCAAGTCTCACAGATCCATGTCGTAGCTGTTCACATGCTCTTGGTATTAATATATTCAGCTTTTTTGGGGGGATATCAAATTACATGTATAGTGGTTTAATATTTTTGTTTAAGAATAATAAGATGAAATAAGCAAAAGCTATATATTTTTATTATTATTATTATTATTGATCCAGATATTTTTAGATTTCATATCCGAGAATGATATTTTTTCAAAAAAGAATCTTCAAGAAAATTCCTGTTAATGCTAACTGAACAGTATGTGGCATAGATATCCATATAAAATGTAGCACAACATTTACCAAATGATTTCAGTGTTATTCTAGGATGAGAAATTAATTTATAATTTTTTTGTTTGTTTTTTTAAATGTATATCAGTATTTGTCAGTGGCAAAAGCTTCAGATACATGTAGGCATTTTCTTTTGTTAAGAATGTGCTTTTTGTCATGCCTTGTTATCAACAATGTGATCGAAGTATGTGGTACATGTAATTGTTTTAGTTTTAATTTAAACAACAAATTTAAAAATCCTACCCTACTTTACTGATTCAGCCGTAATGTTATTTATTGTTATATGTAAGCACTCATACATATGGATTTTTATTTGTAGGGGCGAGACGTAGCCTAGTGGTAAAGCGCTCACTTGATGCGCGGTCGTTTTGGGATTGATCCCCGTCAGTGGGCCCATTGGGCTATTTCTCGCTCCAGCCAGTGCACCACGACTGGTACATCTCAGGCCGTGGTATGTCCTATCCTGTCTATGGGATCATCCCATTTGGATGGTGCATATAGATCATCCCTTGCTGCTAATCGAAAAGAGTAGCCCATGAAGTGGCGACAGCAGGTTTCCTCTCTCAATATCTGTGTGGTTCGTAACCATATGTTTCACGCCATATAACCGTAAATAAAATGTGTTGAGTGCATCATTAAATAAAACATTTAAACATTTAAGTCATACATCTGGATTGTTATTTGTAGGTACACATGTGTCCCATCTGGAGAGCACGGATGAGGAGGAGCTGAACCGGTTGCTGCGCATCGTGGTGGATGTTGAGAATCTCTTTCTGTGTGTGCACCGTGAGGAGGATGCTGAGACCAAGCAAGTCTACTTCTACCTGTTCAGGGTACGAATCACGTTACTTCTAACATGGATACAATCCCATGTCTAAATACTGTACAAACAAATGTCATTTTAGCAGATCTAGCTCATGTAACAATTGATATTTTGTTACAAAATAACTGGGTTTTTGCAATTTTTTAAGTTTTAATAGATAATTTGTCGAAATTTCTGCCCTGTTTTAGGTTTAAAGAAGAGCCCTAGGTTTATCCATTGTTAATATATATAGATTTTATAATGTCTTGAGATTTTATTACATATTATCAATTTTCTTATTTTAATATCAAGTGATTTACTTTTAGGTTAATATCTATATGTTATCAGATATATAACCTGCTTTACACTTGACCACTGCAGGGCCAGATGTAATACCATATAGGTGCCCTTTTGTAACAGTGGTATGTGTAACTGTATGTTTGTTTTTCTTTGACACAACTGTGGCTTGTTTTGAGAATCGTACAGTGGTATATAATTTATAGTACTTAGTGTGGATAATTAATTTCCTATTTTCTTTTTAACAGCTTTTACGGAAGTGTATTCTCAACATGAGCATCCCTAACATTGAGGGTCCTCTGGGAAACCCGCCTTTTGAAAAGCCAAGCATAGCCAAGGTTTGTTGTTGTTATCATCATAATAGTGGTCTAGAGAAAGTCCAACACTATTGAAACCCACCCTAACGTTTAGTTGATACTTAGTAATTGTTGGTCCTTTGAATGTTGGTATAAATAATTGTTATTTTGTCTTAATGATTGGTTTGGATTTAATTATTACATGACGATAGATGTGTTTACTCATTTCAGGGTGTGACTAACTTTGTCATGTACAAATTTGGTCACCTGCATCAGAAGGAGTGGCAGACAATGTATGATTTGGCCAAAATGTTTCTTCACTGTCTGAATCACTGGAAACTGGAAACACCGGCCAGTCGAGCACAGCACACCGGCACGGATGACATGAATGCTTACAAGGTGAATTACACGCGGTATGTTCTGCCATCTTACCAACTGGGTGCCATATAGCTGAGAGACCATGTGTGTCATCACAGTTTGTGCTATAACTCTTATTCCATCACCTTAGCAAGTATTTGTTGTTACTCATTTGTCAGTATATTTATAAATATAATAGACATTTACTCAAACATGTAAATGTCATTTGACATTATCATGTTATGTGTTTTTAGTGATAAGAATATTGAATTTAGTTTTAAAATTTATTAATCCCTTACCAATGCAACCTATAGGTTTCATCTCTGTGCATCTGTCTGTCTGTCTGTCCCACATATAGTTTACCAGATGTGGGGTTTTTTACAATGCATTAAGACAGTTTGTGTATAGCTTAATCATGTACTGTTGTACATCAGGTTTGACTTTCATGGTTATGGTCTTTGAACTTAGAAGATATGAAATTTTGTTTTCCATACTTTGTTTTTGCAATGCCACAAGATACGGAGCTACCATTTTGTGTATAGCTTTATCATGTTCTGTTACAGATCAAGTTTGACTTACATTGCAATTTACCTATTTTTCACTGACTTTTGACCCTTGAACTTAGGCAATATGAACATTTATTGAACCCGGTAAGGGCCATGTTTTGCTTTAGCAGTACTCCCAGAATACCTGTTTCATTATACTAAATGATATAGTGCCACTGATTTTCTTATCTACTGGTTTACAAGTCTGGGGTTTTTTTTTTTTATTGAAGGTGGTTGTGTTACTGTCACGTACCCGCTTTCTGTGATAGTCTGCCAAGATACGAGACCACATTGATATTCGGACGGACACTGCTGCGCTCTGTGTTTCAAACTATGAGGAAACAACTCCTCGACAAGTTCCGAGCCGAGAAGGAGAAGATGCCTCCGGACAAACGAACACTTGTTCTCACTCATTTCCCAAGGTTTACTTTGACTGGTGTTTGTGTTTTTGTGGCAAATAATTGTCTTAATGCACAATCATCTAGTGTTTTTCCTAGCTTGTTTTAGCATGGTGCAGCACCATGCCTCGGTAGTCTAACACCATCTTGTTTTAGCACGGTGCAGCACCATGCCTCGGTAGTCTAGCACCATCTTGTTTTAGCACGGTGCAGCACCATGCCTCGGTAGTCTAGCACCATCTTGTTTTAGCACGGTGCAGCACCATGCCTCGGTAGTCTAGCACCATCTTGTTTTAGCACGGTGCAGCACCATGCCTCGGTAGTCTAGCACCATCTTGTTTTAGCACGGTGCAGCACCATTAGTCTAGCACGGTGCACGGTGCACCTCGGTATGCCTCGTTTTAGCACGGTGCAGCACCATCCTCGGTAGTTAGCACCATCTTGTTTTAGCAGCAGCCCATGCCTCGGTAGTCTAGCACCATCTTGTTTTAGCACGGTGCAGCACCATGCCTCGGTAGTCTAGCACCATCTTGTTTTAGCACGGTGCAGCACCATGCCTCGGTAGTCTAGCACCATCTTGTTTTAGCACGGTGCAGCACCATGCCTCGGTAGTCTAACACCATCTTGTTTTAGCACGGTGCAGCACCATGCCTCGGTAGTCTAACACCATCTTGCCTTAATCAGCACCATGCTGCCCTGAGATTAAACAAGCCTTTTTTCACTAATTAATTCTAAAATTGCCTTTATAAAACACCCAAAAAGGTATTATTAATTAATCAAATATGCCTTTTAGATCTTTTGCCATTCATTTATTAAAGCAAGCACATAAATTACATTAATGGTTATTTCAATTAATTTTTGTGTATTTTTAATGAAAAACAAGTGCCCCGAAAATGGTGAAAATGCCCCAAAAGTGTTTGGTCTACCATGCCTTGCCAAATTTCTAGGGAAATCACTATCATCTCTTGCGAAAAACAAGAAATTATTATTAGGAATTAGTTATCAGTATGCAGAAATCAGGCTTCTGAAGATGGCTAGAGTGATAGTTTCTCTCGGTTGTCGCTCGCATAAGTATAGCTTGTGTAACACATTTTCTATTCACGCATTGAATTTATGACATCGTTTACCTGATTATGATGGGTTATGTAAAAACTAAATGGGTTACCTGAATTTGTTTTTGCATAACCAATAAATGGTTTACGCACATTTTCAATTCTCAGATACCTGGAAATGTCCATGAATTTGACATTTATTACTTTCAAGGACTTGCTTGACAGCTGTTGGTGAACATGACATGGTTCACTCAGCTCTTGATATATCAACAGGGCTTCTACAATGGCCATGGGATCAGTGATTTCAAAAATGTACTACCCATGATTAAAAATCCACTAGCCCTACTTTAAGTAAATACAATTTTACTAATAGGAGTAATCAGATATGTCACCTAAAGAAAGAGATGGAGTTTAAAAACCCTTAGATTTAGGGGGGTGGGTGGGCAGGATATTATAAGTTGTAGAAGCATCACGAGGGGTATATGGCTTTTTATGTACCCTCTGTGTGTTCTTTTACCCCGAGCCGAAGGCGAGGGGGTAAAAGAACACACAGAGGGTACATAAAACGCCATATACCCCGAGAGATGCTTCTACAACGAATTTATCTTGCCGACATGTTAAACCATATAGCTAAATAATCAAAATAACGCCAGACAATAATTTTAACAATTTATTAACGAAGCCGTACCACGCGGACGCGAACGAAACCACTTGCCAGTGACGAAAAATAGTTCCATCGATAAACGAGTTTTTAACTTCAAATGTTTGTAATACGAAATTGTCTGAAACAGATATTAATAAAAAAATAATTAAAAAACACTTTTTTTTATCAGAAATGTATGTAGTAAAAAAATAAAAATATTAAAAACAAAAAAACAACTGTTGCTAATCGCGCATTAATACAATAACACCACGACCGTAATTAGGTGGCCGAGTTCAACATTGCAGCTTTTAAAAATATTGAAATAGTGTATTTTATAGTAAAAATAAAATTAATTATGTATACTTGATTGATTATCAATGTTATTTATAATCTAATTATTGCTTTAGAATTAACTGGGGCGGCTGGAAACTGTTGGAAATTACAGACGGGGTATAAGAGAATTTGGCTCCGCCCACAGGGGGATAAGGGATTTGTCCAACGGCAAACAACCAATGAGATTAAAGAATTTTACATGAAGGCGAGATAATCATATTTACAAAACAGACTTAAATACAGCATTTGGCAACTTTTTGTTTCACTAGCCATCGGGCATGGCGATAGTAGTTATTGAATATCACTAGAGTGGGTCTACCATAATCTAGAAGCCCTGTGTCAAACACATTCTGCTCATTTGTCTGCATGTTTGAAACATCAGTAGAGGCAGTTCTTTTTGACATAACCAAATATCTCTGCGTAGAGCTTTACATTTACACATAAATATAACCAAGACTAAAAAAAAATTACATTGATGGTTGGTCTCATGATTACCTAAAATTGTCAGTGACTTTGCATTCCTATATCACACAAGTCTTGTTAAGTCCACAAAAACAATATTACAAGTGTATTGTAAATTTTTATAACTGAAATAATTATAATGATTGACCATATCATTTAGTTCTTGCAAGTATGAACAGAAACAAAATGCTGTGTACACATTTGTGTGACTTATACATAATGTTTTTTTATTATTACTATTATTATTTTTATTAGTAGTATTAGTAGTAGTAGTATTATTATTATTAGTATTATTCATACGTGCATGAATGAAAAACTAGTTACAAACAAGCCTTAATTACTTGTTTTGTTGCATACAGGTTTTTATCGATGTTAGAAGAGGAAGTTTATGGTACCAGCTCTCCAATATGGGACCCAGAATTTTCTCAGAATCCAGCCAACATTCCCATGTCACCAACACAAGGTTCTCAATACATTTTAAACTTTATACTGTCGATATGCATTAATTTATTATCATTACTATATATGTAGTGCCAACATTCCCATGTCACCAACACACGGTTCTCAATACATTTTAAACTTTATACTGTCAATATGCATTAATTTATTATCATTATTATATATGTAGTGCCAACATTCCCATGTCACCAACACACGGTTCTCAATACATTTTAAACTTTATACTGTCGATATGCATTAATTTATTATCATTATTATATATGTAGTGCCAACATTCCCATGTCACCAACACAAGGTTCTCAATACGTTTTAAACTTTATACTGTCGATATGCATTAATTTATTATCATTATTATATATGTAGTGCCAACATTCCCATTTCACCAACACACGGTTCTCAATACATTTTAAACTTTATACTGTCGATATGCATTAATTTATTATCATTATTATATATGTAGTGCCAACATTCCCATTTCACCAACACACGGTTCTCAATACATTTTAAACTTTATACTGTCGATATGCATTAATTTATTATCATTACTATATATGTAGTGCCAACATTCCCATTTCACCAACACACGGTTCTCAATACATTTTAAACTTTATGCTGTCGATATGCATTAATTTATTATCATTACTATATATGTAGTGCCAACATTCCCATGTCACCAACACACGGTTCTCAATACATTTTAAACTTTATGCTGTCGATATGCATTCATTTATTATCATTACTATATATGTAGTGCCAACATTCCCATGTCACCAACACACGGTTCTCAATACATTTTAAACTTTATGCTGTCGATATGCATTAATTTATTATCATTACTATATATGTAGTGCCAACATTCCCATGTCACCAACACACGGTTCTCAATACATTTTAAACTTTATACTGTCGATATGCATTAATTTATTATCATTACTATATATGTAGTGCCAACATTCCCATGTCACAAACACAAGGTTCTCAATACATTTTAAACTTTATACTGTCGATATGCATTAATTTATTATCATTACTATATATGTAGTGCCAACATTCCCATGTCACCAACACACGGTTCTCAATACATTTTAAACTTTATGCTGTCGATATGCATTATTTTATTATCATTACTATATATGTAGTGCCAACATTCCCATTTCACCAACACACGGTTCTCAATACATTTTAAACTTTATACTGTCGATATGCATTAATTTATTATCATTACTATATATGTAGTGCCAACATTCCCATGTCACCAACACAAGGTTCTCAATACGTTTTAAACTTTATACTGTCGATATGCATTAATTTATTATCATTATTATACATGTAGTGCCAACATTCCCATGTCACCAACACAAGGTTCTCAATACATTTTAAACTTTATGCTGTCGATATGCATTAATTTATTATCATTACTATATATGTAGTGCCAACATTCCCATTTCACCAACACACGGTTCTCAATACATTTTAAACTTTATGCTGTCGATATGCATTAATTTATTATCATTACTATATATGTAGTGCCAACATTCCCATGTCACCAACACAAGGTTCTCAATACATTTTAAACTTTATGCTGTCGATATGCATTCATTTATTATCATTACTATATATGTAGTGCCAACATTCCCATGTCACCAACACACGGTTCTCAATACATTTTAAACTTTATACTGTCGATATGCATTCATTTATTATCATTACTATATATGTAGTGCCAACATTCCCATGTCACCAACACAAGGTTCTCAATACATTTTAAACTTTATACTGTCGATATGCATTAATTTATTATCATTACTATATATGTAGTGCCAACATTCCCATGTCACCAACACAAGGTTCTCAATACGTTTTAAACTTTATGCTGTCGATATGCATTAATTTATTATCATTATTATACATGTAGTGCCAACATTCCCATGTCACCAACACAAGGTTCTCAATACATTTTAAACTTTATGCTGTCGATATGCATTAATTTATTATCATTACTATATATGTAGTGCCAACATTCCCATGTCACCAACACACGGTTCTCAATACATTTTAAACTTTATGCTGTCGATATGCATTCATTTATTATCATTACTATATATGTAGTGCCAACATTCCCATGTCACCAACACAAGGTTCTCAATACATTTTAAACTTTATGCTGTCGATATGCATTCATTTATTATCATTACTATATATGTAGTGCCAACATTCCCATGTCACCAACACACGGTTCTCAATACATTTTAAACTTTATACTGTCGATATGCATTCATTTATTATCATTACTATATATGTAGTGCCAACATTCCCATGTCACCAACACAAGGTTCTCAATACGTTTTAAACTTTATACTGTCGATATGCATTAATTTATTATCATTATTATACATGTAGTGCCAACATTCCCATGTCACCAACACAAGGTTCTCAATACATTTTAAACTTTATACTGTCAATATGCATTAATTTATTATCATTATTATAGATGTAGTGCCAGCATTCCCATGTCACCAACACAAGGTTCTCAATACATTTTAAACTTTATGCTGTCGATATGCATTAATTTATTATCATTACTATATATGTAGTGCCAACATTCCCATTTCACCAACACAAGGTTCTCAATACATTTTAAACTTTATACTGTCGATATGCATTAATTTATTATCATTACTATACATGTAGTAACTGAAATAAATAGAATAACATTTTATTATTTGGTGCTAGGTAATTGTTTTAAATAAAATAATATTATGTTTTAAGTAGACTACTTTATGATGTTACATAAACGTGTTAGAAAGCCAGATGATTCATCATGCAGAATACTGGTATTAACTTTGTACATTTTGTTTATTGAAAAGTGGAGATGAGTAATAATTAAACACTTAGTCATAAAGGAATAACAGAAGAAATTCTCACCAGTACTGGTCGTCCACTAAAGATTTTCTAATGAAAACGTTTCTACTAGTAAATTAAATTACTTAGTTTGTAATTTGTTATGGGTTTATAGATAAAAATGTAATGCTTCCATTTCAAAGCAAATGGTAATAATAATTTGCAACTTTGAGATGTCACAATTAAAATGTTTTTTGAAATACTTTTTTGACATAATCTTACACATTATTTTTTTTTGCTTACATTATAAATTTTGGCAAATAAAATGTGCTTTTGGTTGTCATGGTATTTCTAGTGTTTTAAAATTAATTGTGTGCCATACAAAATGGTGTGTACCTCATAAACTAGAGTATATGACTTTAACACTAAACATGTTTTTTAATATCTTCCTTGTTCACTTATTTGAATATGTTAACTTTCAGGATCTGCTCCAGGCATGAGTGGATTGAACCGGTTCATGACCTTGACCCCGTCTTCAGCTTCGTCTGGTGATGGCTTCACGTCCATCAATATCAGTCCAGGATTCCCTACCAGGAGGCCGTCCAAGTCTTCAGAGCTTGGTAACTATTTGAGTATATTATCGAGTACTCCGTCACTATTAATGTCTTGAGGGGCGAGATGTAGCCCAGAGGTAGAGTGTTCGCTTGATGCGCGGTCGGTCTAGGATCGATCCCCGTCAATGGACTATTTCTTGTTCAAGCCAGTGCTCCACAACTGGTGTAACAAAGGCCGTGGTATGTACTATCTTGTCTTTTTGATGGTGCATATAGAAGATCCCTTGCTGCTAATCAAAAAGAGTAGCCCATGCAGTGGCGACAGCGGGTTTGACTCTCGATAACTGTAAATAAAATTTGTTGAGTGCGTCGTTAAATAAAATATTTCCTTCCTATTAATGTCTTGTGATATGATTATTTTTTGGTAATTCTCTTCTTTTTTAAAGTAAAAGAAACATTTGTGACATTTTCATTATTTTTGACGTTTCATGCCGATTTTGTTTTTCATAATGATAACTGGAGTCCTAACTTTAAGTGGTGAGTGAAAATTTAATCTCTGTTGCAGCTGCTAGTACTGGTGAGAAAAGGAAGGTAGAAGAAGGAATATTCCTTGAAGACATCAAAAGGAAGAAAGTTGAAGGAGATGTTACTGCTGATTTTGTCACTGAGATTGTCTCCACAATGACAGTGTTAGACCCGAGTGCTATGGTTGGTCCAGAGGTAATAAGACTTTCTTATTTTTTTAAAAAGTAAATCCACATGGACTGTTACACACTAGTATTACACTGAAAATAGGAGGCCATTCCAGAATAATAGGCAACTATATCTACATAATACAGTGACATGTATAATGTGAGCATGAAAACTATTTGGCAGTGGTAGCAGCAATAGCCACCAAATATTGCCACCTACCACCTACTAATAAAACCATTGCCACAGTGACAGATAAAAATCTTAAGTAGAGAAACAATAGTTTTAAATTTTTTAATATGAATTTTCTGTAGTAAATTTGAAATGTAATTTGGAACCCTGTTTGTTGTAATTTTACACCGTGTATATATCTGTGTTATCACATGCTTACTTCGTTATATTGCTTACTGCAGGTATCACTGTATTCTCACCCTGGGGCGCGGGACGAGGCAGCTCGACAGGAGGAGTTGAAAGGTGTGATAGAGTTCCACGTCATCTCCAACTCCCTGCGAGAGAAGCCATCCCGACAACTCTACATGTGGCTCATTGGTATCCAGAATGTCTTCTCACATCAGCTACCCAGGATGCCGAAGGAGTACATCACCAGACTAGTCTTCGATCCGTGAGTTGGCTGCTCTTTGAACAGGGACTACACTTTATCAGGGCTGGTTCCGGCACTCACTAGCTGCTGACCCGAAGCTAGCACTCCTTTATCCTAACTTTAAGCTAATACTAAAATGTCTTATCTCAACAAAATGAGACACTGATTATGTCTCTTCAACCTGGTACAAAGATATTGCTGGAAGAAAAGAAAATCTTAATTATGTTATTTACTTTATGAACAAATTTTTTTTAAATTATTTTAATTACTGTATAAAAAGAGTAAAGGTTAAACTGTGTGAATATATGTTGCTTGTACATTAGTACTAAATATGAAATGTTTCCCGAGTAATAAATTATTAAAATTGATATATTTGTATTCAAATCAAAGCTATCACGGTATGTTCCCACATTATTCATAGCCTGTTAACGGAATGCCACAACAACAGAGTGTACTGGTGACCAGGACTGGATCATTTCTAGTGTATTTCTCTGTTAATACTGTGAGTTTATTACCTAGTTGATGTAATTAATATGTTACTCGATTTTCAGGAAGCACAAATGTCTGTCATTAGTTAAAGACAAGAAAGTGATTGGTGGGATTTGCTTTAGGATGTTTCCAACTCAAGGGTTCACTGAAATTGTATTCTGTGCTGTGACGTCAAATGAACAAGTCAAGGTTGGTACTGTTCATGTTATTATCCAGAAACTGTACACAATACAAACTCATGAAACTGGTGCATCAGAAACTGTATACAGTACAAACTAATTATATCAATATATCAGAAACTATGTATAGTACAAACTAATGTGATCAGTTTATCAGAAAATGTTTATAGAACAAACTAATGATATTATAGGGCTCGAATGTAAGAATTTCTCTCCCACGGCAGTGTAAAAACTAAATTTTCTTCGGTGAAATGGCTCACCAATGGCAATTTAAAGCCTACCCATGGCAATTTTTGTAAAAATTATTTTTGCAACAAATAAAAACATCTGAAAGGTTATTTTGCTGTATGCAGACATATTTTAAATGCACTAATGGTATATACTGGCAGATAATGTACACCAGACGTAAACTTTTTACCATAATTGAGCGATTTATATCCAGGGATGTGATTTTTCAGCTTTTTATCTGATTTCAGCTTTTTTGTGTAAAATAATTTTCACTGGATTTGATATGAAATGCTAAAAAATGACCTTTATACAGGTATGGTACAGAGGTTTCAACTTTTAAAAATCAGTTCAGCTTTTATTTTAAAATGCCTTATCACATCCCTTATATCTCAATGACGGCAATTGCCGTCGGTGCCATCGTTAAGTTCGATCCTTGATATTAGAGTATCAGAAACTCTATACAGTACAAACTAATGTGATTAGTGTATCAGAAATTGTATGTAGTAAAAACACTGATGAGAACGTTTATCAGAAACTGTATACAATACAAACTACTGGTAATTACATGTAGATGGCAAACCAGTAGATGTTAGGTTAACAGTATTATATTGTGCAGCATAATTATTGTGTGCTATATTAGTTCACCCAGTTTATTGGCTGCACACACATCACCATTTGACTGTTTGTTTGTTTGTTTGTTTTAGGGTTATGGGACTCACATGATGAACCACCTCAAAGATTACCACATAAGACATAGCATATTTCACTTCCTCACATTTGCTGATGAGTACGCCATTGGATACTTCAAGAAACAGGTGACTGTCAACAAAAGAGATGAGTGACAAATCATGTTGATAACAGTTAAACAAATTACACACAACACTGCAAGGATATGTTTGTGACTAATCTTTCTAATTGCAGAAGTTCATGTATTTTGGAATATTTACTTTGAAAGTAGGATAATATGTACCTGACAGAGCACTGAGGCATTTCTTAACATTTAGATCAGTTCTCACAAACTACAAGTCTTAGGTCGATGAAACTTGGTTTATAGTTGCACCTATGGATGTTCATCACAGCACACCCAAAATGTTTATGGTTTGCGAGACATTTAATTCCACACAATTCTTGTTTTTCAATAATTTGCTGAAGGAAAGTTATTTGATTAACTAGCTGTAGTCTTGTAAATAGAAGTTCAGATGTCTAAATGTGATCAGTGTAATTCTTTTAGTGTTTGGTGTGTATTGTGGTATTGTGTAATGTTGAAAAATATGTGGTGCAATGTATTTAGTAGCTTAATACTGATTTTCTTTCTACAATATTATCTTTGTGTACTGTAGGGTTTTTCAAAGGAAATCAAACTACCCAAGTCAGCCTACCTCGGTTATATCAAAGACTATGAAGGTGCAACATTAATGGGCTGCGAGCTGAACCCACGGATAAAATACACAGAGTTCTCTCAAATCATTGGCAAACAGAAACAGGTATGTGCATTTTAAAATTTTATACACATAACTAGATCCATACCTGTAGTTCTGTTTATTTAAGTGCAGTCATAAATGTTTGTATGACATTAGGTTGGTCAATGAAAAATGTTCATACTATGTTATTAGAACAATACATGGATAAAGGGCACAGCATTTCATGAGAACTGTTTTTCTGTTTGCATGTTGGTTACACAATTTTTAAATTATGCACACCTCCAATTGGTTACATGGTGCACCATTATGTTCTAACATTAAAGTTATTATATCAGTAGTCAGATTGAAAATCAGAACTCTTGTGAACCGACTTTTAAGTTTGTTATATGGTATTTTGAAATGTTGTCCCCATATGAATATTTAACAATGCCTTAGTACAAATATTAAATTGGTTGTTGGATACCTTTCAGTGTTTACAATTCAGAGTTGTTGTTTTTTACTGATACAAAATATTAGGTTATTGAGTTCTTAAAGGCATATTGTTACAGACCACTGACCTATTTAATGGTTTAACAAAGTATTACCTGAACAAAAAATAGTTTGATTTGTCCCTAAATGTACTTTATTCAACCATCTTCATAACCATCATACTCCATTTATTAATGACATTTTATAAAAATAAATGAATTATGGCAGTGGTCCATAATTCAAAAACTAAAATTTCCCAGAGGGATGACATGGATTTCACTCCATCATGGTTCAGTTAAGGTGATGCGATAGCTAGATTTGGTTTCCAACAATTAATGTAATTTTTATTTATTATCCATTTTTAGAGAAATAAGGTCCTTAAATCTGTGACAGTATGCCTTTAAATCAGAAGGTATTTATTTTCCCAAAGGTACACATTTTTAGGTTTCAGTTCTTGCTTTGTGTTTTCAGATTATCAAGGAGTTAATAAAGAGGAAACAGGAACAGCTGCAAAAAGTCTACCCAGGCTTATCTTGTTTCAAAGATGGTGTGCGACAAATACCAGTTGAAAGTATTCCTGGAGTCACAGAAGCAGGGTGGAAACCAAGCCCAGAGAAAGAAAAAAGGTTGAAAATTGTGAATAATATGTGTGTATCAGGGAACAATATTTCAAAATATTATATATATCTAAATCTTAGGTAACCAGAAGTCAGTTCATGGGATTTTTACCTAGTGTTTGGTTATGTGAATTATATTTGCATAACCTAATCAGTTATCTCAAGCATGTATTGAATTAAAATTTTAAGGACAACATTTCCATGTGATACGGTAAGTTAAAGCAAAAAAATATATAAAATTAAAATATTTAATGCAAATCATTGATGAAAAGATTCTGTGGTTAAGTGACTTTCAGAATGTTTACAGTTATAGTGTAACTTATTGGTGGTTCACTAAATGTTGTATAACCAATGAGCGAACAGAACAATGGTTCTCATTCCAAGAACCGATCTTAAGACTACTATAGCCATTAATACCTACCATCATGACCTTAATTTTTCTACAATCGCCAGCCTGTTCCACAATGTGGCATTGCTTACTGTCGTCGTAAATTATGGTGAAATTTTACAATTGGTATGAGGCAGTTGTAAACCACCAATATAGATGTCAAATGGCAGTTAGATGATAATTTGTAACATTTTCTAAGAATGATAATAACTCTTTTTATAAAAATGGATTTAATATCCACCAAATACTTTTTATGAAACTTGGCGTTCAATGAAAAACATTTTAGGCCATACGATATTCATACGAAAATATGGGAGATAACTCTCATGTCTTATGCATTCAGTAATTATCGCTTGGCAAATAAACTGACAGTTACTTCATGGATGTCCTATAGCAGTGAATACATCCAAGATGTTCTGAATGGTCTGTAACCAATTTGTTATTTAACTAATTCGCAAACAAGATTTTAATCGTTAAAGGGGCACTTATGACTACCGTAATGTTACTTTGTGGATGAATGTAAAGTTTGTGTGTACCAGCCGTAAAACTTGCCTTAAGTCACTACAATTAATTTTAGCTATGATTCTTTTATGGAACAGGGCCTTGTATAGCGAACACTTGTCTAAATTTTATCAATGTGGAACATAAACAATGCCACTTTAAATAGAAACCATTTCGGTACTGCTTCAGGCAGATACAGTTTGATGAGAGAGCATAGATAATTACTTGTATTGGTTTATTAATGTAGATGGTGTTTATTATTAAAGACTGATTTATGTTCAAATTACTCCAAAATCAGATAATTTAATTGTCTGAAAATTATAATTAATAACTACATATATATGTGTTATGAACTAGTTATGGTTATATAATTACAAACTTTCCGAATTTATATGATTTACTGTATTCTGATTGGCTGATGTCACTAAAAAAACCAAGCGTTATCCTTCCATAAACCTCATAAAAATACATCATCACGGAAGACCAAGAAGAACGAAAGAAATTATTTTTGAGTGTTTTAAGGTACACTTCTTGTACTGTTTGTAATTATAAGAATTGTTTCTAATTTTTTAAGAATTTATCGATGTATAAAAGTCACAAATGTAGTATAAAATCGCTACATCGATAAATTCCTAAAAAATGAGAAACAATTCTTATAGGTATTAATGGTTCTTTCAAGCGGCGATATTATTGTATTATTTACTTTGAACACAATAAATATCCGGGGTTGTTGTATTTTTAGCAAGGAGGCGTTTCAAGATCCTGACCAATTATATAACACCTTGAAGACCATTCTTCAGCAAGTTAAGGTTGGTACACATCAAAGTGCTCTGTACATAAGATATCTAGTTTATCACATGTATCACCAGCCAGCCCAGGGAGCAATAGAAGTGGCCGCTGAAGATAGTGGCTGCTGAAGATAATTTAGAAGAATGTGAAGATGACTGTTAAATAGGTGTAACTGCTCGAGTAGGTTAACGGTATGCTAAATTTAACTTCTTCCATGTATCTTGTGTACATGTAGAAATCTGATTTATTGTACTTACACTTTTCATAAAAACTTGAGCTTAACAGAATTTAATAGTTCTTCCATGTTTGTGTTTCATACTGTGCAGAATCATCAAAGTGCTTGGCCATTCCAAAGACCCGTCGACAAATCTGAGGCACCAGACTACTATGATCACATCAAATTTCCAATGGGTAATGTCTCTTCAGAGTTTGTAATGTTTTTGGTGATAGTTTTTAAGTAGATGTTGCCATGTACTCTCTAGCTGTGATGCTTTAAGAACTCTTGCTGGGCAGATGATTTTTCACATGTGTGTTACTTTTCTGGTTGTGAAAGCATCAACTGTTTAATTTATCTCTTATTTTTAAAAAATGATCATTAAAAACAAATGAAAAAAGTAATCAAAATAAGTCTCATCAATATTTTTATACAATGAATTACTTGCCCAATGTCATCAGCTTTACTAATAACTTTTATTATTATTATTTTAATTTGTTTTAAATATAAAGTTTTATATTAAGCAGTTATTTCCACACAATTCTTGTTAATTTGTGAAACGTATGCACTTGTCTAGGCTATAAACCGGCGTCATGGTTAGGCCATCGGTCTACAGGCTGGTAGGTACTGGGTTCGGATCCCAGTCGATCCCAGTCGAGGCATGGAATTTTTAATCCAGATACCGATTTCAAACTCTGAGTTAGTGCGCTGCTAGGCTCAATGGATAGGTGTAAAGCACTTGCACTGACCAGTGATCCATAACTGGTTCCTGCCTGTGGGAAGCATAAATAAAAGATCCCTTGCTGCTAATCGGAAAGAGTAGCCCATGTAGTGGTGACAGCGGGTTTCCTCTCAAAATCTGTGTGGTCCTTAACCATATGTCTGATGCAATATAACCGTAAATAAAAAATGTGTTGAGTGCGTCGTTAAATAAAACATTTCTTTCTTTCTTTCTTTGTCTAGGCTATAAAGTTCTGACATATTAAACTTTTTATTTTCTTCAGATCTCAAGACAATGGGAGAGAGACTGAAGAACAGGTATTACTGCCATAAACGATTGTTTATCGCAGACATGAACCGAATTTTCACAAACTGTCGGTCATACAATGACCCGGACACTGAATACTACAAGTGTGCTAATTCTTTCGAAAAGGTCTTCAATACAAAACTCAAAGAAATGGGACTAGTTGACAAATGAAAGGTTGAAGTGTTATATGGACAGTTGGCTCTTTAGCCGATAAAGATTACCGATAGCCATGACAGGCTAACTGGCAATACTATGTCAAAGAAGTGTTGAGAACTTAAAGCATATTGCTTTTCCGGCATGAGACCAGATGAGCCATTCAGCTAATGGGCCAGAGATTGTTTTAGTTGTAGAATATAGCTTTGCCATCATGAGACGAAGATGAGAAATTCAGTGTGGACAGCTAATGGGCCAGAGAAGGTTTGGAGGATAGAATTAGGTTTTCCAGCATGAGAAAAGATAAGCCATTCAGTTAGGACAGCTAATGGGCCAGAGAAATTTTGGATGATCAAATTAGGTTTTCCAGCATGAGAAAAGATGAGCCATTCAGTTTGGACAGCTAATGGGCCAGAGAATTTCTGGATGATAGAATTAGGTTTTTCAGCATGAGAAAAGATGAGTCATTCAGTTTGGACAGCTAAAGGGCCAGAGAAGTTTTGGATGATAGAATTAGGTTTTTCAGCATTAAAAAAGATGAGCCATTCAGTTTGGACAGCTAATGGGCCAGAGAAGTTTTGGATGATAGAATTAGGTTTTTCAGCATTAAAAAAGATGAGCCATTCAGTTTGGACAGCTAATGGGCCAGAGAATGATAGAATTAGGTTTTTCAGCATGATAGATGATCATTCAGTTTTAATGGGCCAGAGAAGTTTTGGATGATAGAAAGGTTTTTTCAGCATGAGAAAAGATGAGTCATTCAGTTTGGACAGCTAATGGGCCAGAGAAGTTTTGGATGATAGAATTAGGTTTTTCAGCATTAAAAAAGATGAGCCATTCAGTTTGGACAGCTAATGGGCCAGAGAAGTTTTGGATGATAGAATTAGGTTTTTCAGCATTAAAAAAGATGAGCCATTCAGTTTGGACAGCTAATGGGCCAGAGAAGTTCTGGATGATAGAATTAGGTTTTTCAGCATGAGAAAAGATGAGCCATTCAGTTTGAACAGCTAATGGGCCAGAGAAGTTTTGGATGATAGAATTAGGTTTTTTAGCTATAAAAAAGATGAGCCATTCAGTTTGGACAGCTAATGGGCCAGAGAAGTTCTGGATGATAGAATTAGGTTTTTCAGCTATAAAAAAGATGAGCCATTCAGTTTGGACAGCTAATGGGCCAGAGAAATTTTGGATGATCAAATTAGGTTTTCCAGCATGAGAAAAGATGAGCCATTCAGTTTGGACAGCTAATGGGCAGATATTCTGGAAGATAACTAGCTGTCTTGGTGCTACAATAGTGAAAGCAGATTGGTGTGCATCCTGTATATATGTTTGTGTCATGGACTCAGAGCTCAGGACCCAAACATATAAAATGTTTTTTAAGGTCTCTATTCAAGTCTTAGCAAACATCTTGACACTTTTGACATAACGACAATTCATACAAACTGCATGCATGTGATGTCATAAAAGATTGGAGTCTAGACTTAAACATTTTATAAGCACAAGCCCAGATGTGATCACGTTTTTTTAAACTTCTGTATTGTACAAGGTATATATTTAACAGTTGAAGGAAAATTCAAATTGTTTTCATGATAAAATGTATTTGTGCACAGGAATATTTTCTTGCATGTATATATATCATTATGTGGTCCTTGATCCACACTGGTCAACACCAATTGGGTCATTGGGTTTAGGCTGTTTTTATTAAAATATGTTGGATAGGTTTGGGGGTTTTCTTTGCAAAATAAGAAAATTACGAAATTGTTGTCAGTTCTAGTCACAACTAGTCTGCAGGATTATTTGACAGTCATTACCAAGGGCAATATGGTGTGTGAATGTTACACTGGTGAATAGATTGCAATTACTACACATTTGGTTGTCCATTTGTATATAATATTGTTCAGTAGGAAACAAATGTGAGATGTCCAGTGGAAATTCATTTGTTTTAGCACTTCATATAAACACTTGGTGAACATGTATGTTAGCAATTGTCATGTATGAAAAAGTGTCATTTAATAGTAATATAGATGGTATTACAGTATTCCTTACCCCTACCCCAAATGAAGAAATTAGATCAAACAAAAAGTCACAGAATATATGATAAAGAAGTTCATGTATGTAAGATATCGGTGGAATATTAATTTATGGTGCTTTTTCTACAAATTATGTGTAAGTGATTTAATCTACAGATAAAATCTGGATATAACTGTTTTGTTCTGTTGTTGTCTGTTCATTTGCTTTTGAGCACCACAATGCTTAATTTCATATCTGGGTTAATTTTCCATATTGTTGCAAGTTATTCTTTGCCAAACTGGTGTCATAAATCATGAGGCCTTAATAATAGTACTTGGCTTGGATGCATGACAGTGTTGTTAAAGGTGCATACCCTAGTTTTAACCTGTAATAAATGGACACTAAGTTTAGTTAATTTACAAACCTGTAACTCATTTGGATAAAGTTACAGTAGAGTGTAAGAAGAGTCTGTGACGTTATAACAGGACATATCCTTAAAAATAGACTAGAACTCTAATTAATAAACCTCTACTTCTCAGACGCACATGCATTTTTAAAAATATGAAAAATGCTATTTTTGATACTACAAACACCAGGATGACCAGAAACACTTCGGTTCTATGGAAATGGATAATCTAAAAAATAAAATATAAGTAATGTTTGATTTCAGTGATCATAAATGGCTCTAATAGTAAAAAATATGCTGTAGTGTTTAAAAACTAGGGGTCTGTCCCTTTAATGGCAAAGTATGCCAAGTAAATGTTAATAAAATACGTAAGGTCACAGTCACAGGCCTCTGGATTTCACAGAATTTGTAGTTTGTGTTGGTACCAGGTTGGCAAAATCATGGAACCAAAAGACCGTTACTTGTCATCGTATAATAATCCACCATTACAGTGATTACTTTAAACAGTTTCTGATGGGTTATGATGTTCACAGGACACAGAACTGAAATGCTTTCCATAAAATGTGAAATCCTGAGGCCTATAGTCTTGTACAGGAAATCGGGAAATGTTTTATTTAACAATGCACTCCGCACGTTATTTACGGTTATATGGCGTCAGATATATGGTTAAGGACCTCATAGATATAGAGAAGAAACCCGCTGTCACCACTTCATGAGCTACTCTTTTCGATTAGCAGGGATCTTTTATATGCACCATCCCACAGACAGGATAGCACATACCACGGCCTTTGTTTCACCAGTTGTGGATCACTGGTTGGAACGAAAAATAGCTCAATAGGGCCACCGATGAGGATTGATCCTAAACTGAGCGCTTTACCACTGGGCTACATCCCACTCCCTATAGTCATGTACATGTTTGTCTACTAGACAAAAGCAAAAATTAATGTAAAAAAACGTGATGCCTGCTTTTAACTGATCAAGTTGTGGTTTTCTTTAATGATATTACTAAAGCACATCAATTAATTTGGTAATTCTGACATGATATCTTCGGAGGAAAACCACATTTGTTCATATTTCATTAAAGGGATGTACTTTCTCACAGACAGGACAGCATATACCACAGCTTTTGATATACCAGTTATGAGGAACTGGTTGGGGTGGGGGGGGTGTGTGGACCCTGTGGGTCTGCCGAGGTTTGATCCTATAAATCCCATCTTATGTGGATACTTTATTACAATACAGTATGTCAGTGACATGTCATATATAAACATGTTTAAAATAATAATAGATACATCGACATATTTTTTCTAAAATGTGGCTTGGGTATTAGTAGCTATAACATATATCCAGGCATTGAATTTGGATTCATGGAAGCATAGAATTACACTAACTTTGCAGGCCAATATCTATTCACCAACAGTACCATACAGTCTAGTTACAGACAGAGTCACTTCCAAGAATAATCATAATTGTTTTATATGTCGTTGTACATTGTACATCTATGTTCTAATCTTGAACTTTAATAAGTTCCTGTGTCCAAATGTTGGCTTGTAATTAAAAGTTTTAAAAAGTACCCAGTCACACAGGATGGAAACATCCCTTCTATTAATAATAAAAACTATTAACAGAAATCTCAAAAGTTGAATGTTTTATTGTCTGTCATTCTATGACTGTTTAACATACAAAAATAATATACATACAAGTTCGTAAGACTAAAGCTAATCTACATATGTCCGTCTTGCATGCAGCGAGATTGAAAAGTGTGTGCTGTAAAAATATGGCACAAAAGCTATTCTTCCATGCATGCAAAAATACACTGAATATGTGGCGAATACATCACTCTTACAGATTAATAAATGCCCAAATATTTTTAGGGTATTTTTTTATCATAATTCTTTGAGTGACACTTGAACTGAATAAACAGAAATAAAAATATTAACCAACAGAAATTTAAAATATTGACTACCGTTGTGTATATTGTAGTTAACGCTGAAGACATAATTTTGTATTTACTTCAAACAATGGAATTTAAAGTTCTGACACTGAATATTTTAGCTACAGTCAAGTAAATTTTATAAAACGGTGTAAAATGTAGATTTTCCGACATGATTCAAGCAAAAAAAAGTTTATACAATTGAATTCTTTTAACATATTTTATAACTGCAACCCCAACTTAACAACAACAAAAAAGCAAAGAAAACAATTTCTAATTTAAACCTGTGTAGTGTGACACATAATATTTCATTGCTTTCATCACATCTATACCCAGCATGATTTTCTTCAACATCTTCTACATGAAGATGGATATTTTATAAACAGTTGAGAGAAATGCCTCCACTGATGAATACAGTGGGATGCTACTGTACAGTTAGGTAAACTGTGATGAAAGCAATGTGAAATATTTAACTTTTCCCAATTTCCAATTTTTGTATATAATACTGTAAAAATAATATTGTTTTTAATTTTAAAAAATTATCATGATTTATCTATTAAAAATAAGATTACATAATGTTGCATCTTGCTATAAATTTGATTAAAAAAGAAGAAAAGGCCATTCAGAGTTAAACGTTGACTATGGTTGTTGTAGTTAAAATAGTCCTGGGTTATTACATAATGCACCATCTTACAAGTAGTTGTGACTAAATATCATTTACATATTATATAAAAATAGTGTATCAAACCATGTCATTATACATAACTACTAGTATATGAAGTTATACAAAATGTTTTTGTTTTTAAATGTAGTACTGAATATAGCTTTCACAATCATAGTTCAGTCATCTACTATAATTTAATGTAAACAATTCTAAAATATCACAAAATGAAAAGAGCAGCATGAACAGTAATGGGTATGTTTGCACCCAAATAATCTTAAATATATTGATAAACTTGTACATGTTAAATAGTCTTTCTTTTTAATATTTTAAAAATGTAAAGAATGTTTGTTTTTAAAGTGATAAACCTAAAAAGGCTTATATAAAGTTATTATTTTGGTTATGAGTCTATGAGCTTATAAGAACTATAAAGTAGAATATACTGTCTCAGACACAAGTAAAACAGTTTTATATACATTGGTGTAGACTTTTAGACAAGTCTAGATGAAGTTTTTAAACATGAATCTTGATGAAGTTTTACGGTTATAGTGCCTACATAAAACGTAGAATACTACATGTATATATACAATACAAAGGTTCATGTTAATTTAATCTCATTGAATGCTTACACTTGAAAATGAGATGAGAATTATTTTATCTTAGAGAATTCATTAATTTAAATACTATACAGAATAAAAACATATCTAGCAATAACATTTTAGTGTACAAGTTTGGAACTGATATAAAACTGAAAGAAGTATAATATATTGTCCATTACCCCACCTCAAATATGAAATTCCCCTTCCCCAACTTTACATAATTTATTAAAATATGAGAAGTTGGCCAATATTTCCAATTAAGTTCAGTGACATTTTATTTATAGCTCTGCAGTATGAATAAAAATAACAATTTTAAACTAGAGTACCAGTGAGATACATCATAGCCAGTTTGATGGAGAAGCACAAACATTAATACAGTAATATGTGAAAAATAGGTCACGGTGACCTAGTTATGGTACGCAACACATACATGTAGATGGCCATCCAAATTTGTACTTTGTGCAATTTTTGATGATCGTATATGAATTGCCAGAGAAGATAGAGCTTACACAAGGATTTCTTTTAATGTGTAGTAATCCATGGAAATTGGGTCTTAGTGACCTAGTTGTGGTATGTAACAGAACACTATCCAAAGTTATACTTGCATACAATGTTTGATGACCCTATTTGAATTGATAAGGAATATATGGCCAAGACAGAACTTCCTTTAATGTGCAGTAATCCATGACGAGCAGGTCACAGTGACTTAGTTATGGACATTGCCATCCCAAGTAGTACTTGCATTTAAGGTTTGATGATCCTTATAAGGAAGATATAGCCTGGACAAGAAAATATGTGCAGTACATGCAATCCGTGAAAAGTAGGTCATGGTATTTTAAAATGTATACTGGCATTAATCCCCCAACTTCTTCATGTGGTTTGTAAAGTCATAAAAACATTGGTTACCGCTAATGGCCCTTAAAAGACGTATTTTACATTACATGCATTGGCGCATATAATACTTCAGGGCTCACACACAAACAAATTTTGGTTTAGCCAATTTTCAGATTTATGTAAAGTATTTCCTCGAAAATTATTCTAAAGTGTTTGATTTAAAGATGATTTTATTAGCCAAAAACTAAACTTGTAGCCACTTTGTATATAAATTGGCTAATTTGGCAATGGACAGGGTGAAGCCGGAGACTTTGTTTTAATTGTCTACATGTAGCTGTTGGTTTGTGTGTTTTTCTCTCCAATTTTCATCACCAGTTTTAATAAGCGAAGTTTAATGATTACAATGATTACTCTTTTTCTCCTAACGGGCACATTGTTTTGGTTACAGTATGAATTGCTATGTACAAATGATACAAAAATATACAAGACACAAACAGAATAATCAATTAGAATGGTTATTGTATCACACATCACTATGTAAACTACGTTTGTAAGCACACAAAATAATATCAGCAGCTAAGGCATAGATCTACAAATATAATCGGCAATAAAAGCAAAATATACAATAAACAAAGATTTGCAAATTCAGCAAACTTAAATATCATTATTAAAATAAAAAGATGCACTAGGCCTATAGCTTGTCTTACAAAACCAAATGTTGCTTATGATTTTTGAAGTATTTTATGACACAATGAACTGTTGTAGATTGTTATATTATGGAACTGATATTTTTATTAACCTTTTTTTTTCTTTTGTTAAAGTAAAAGACATTCTTGTAGATTATTATGGGTGGTGGAACAGAGTGAAGACATTTCTTATTTCAGGCGGACTGAGAAATTTTTTCTTATATATTACTAGTATCTAAAATAATCTGCTAAAACAGAGATGTGAAAATGAGAAGCAGATCATTTATAAACATTAAGATCCAAATTTACAAAAGGTATTTTTGCCAAGTCAAATGTATATTTAATTTTATCCTGCAACCACTGTTTCTATTGACAGAATATGATGACAGATAAAGCAAAGTCATATCCTGTTACTAGCAGGATATCATTTTTGACGTCACTCATACCCTACATTACAAAATTGCTCATTTGACCTCTAGGTCATTGTACAATGGGACTGAAATAACAGAAACAATAGCTTTTCCTCTTAATTTTTATGGTCTGCAGGATAAAGATAATAACTAAAGTACTAATCAAAATTATACCCAGGTGATTTTCCAGTCTTATATATTATTTATGAAAATCTCTGGAATAAAAACCATAAAAATGTATCAGTATTATCATGACCTGTTATGGTATTCAAACAACTGGTACCTAAAATGACAATAAATGACCTGTTACAGATAGAAATATCAGATTTATTTACGATTTTACTGCAAAACATATGTAATATGAAATAGACTATAACACCAAGTTTGATATTGAACACACCTGAGACCACCTCTCTGCTTAGCTTAGTAGTTGTGATTTCACCTGTCAAGTGTAATCAATATAAACCTGGGAGTTATAGTCTGTTCCAAATTACATATGTTTTGCAGTAAAATTGTAAATAAATCTCATATTTCTATCTATAACAGGTCATTTATTGTCATTTTTTCTACCGGCTGTTTTAATACCGTAACAGGTCATGATAATACTGACACATTTTTTATGGTTTTAATTCCAGGGATTTTCATAACTAATATATAAGACTGGAAAATCACCTAGGTATAATTTTTATTAGTACTTTAGTTAATGACATCAGATATCTGCTTTATCCTGTTCGGGCCGAATGAGAAATTCTGCTCAGCAGAGCCTCTCGGAATTTTACATTCTTACCTACACAGGATACAGCAGATATCCGACAACATTAACCAGTTATTCTCTATATTTACAATAAAGGCAGATCCTTTTTGACTGCATTTAAACTTAACGCATCTTCTAGAATAAATGTGAGATAATCACTTTCATAAATTTGGCCTCAAATGTTTTTCTGCTCATTCCAGAGTGTGTGTATGTATATATATATATATATATATATATATATATATATATGTCTACTGTCAATCAAACATTGTTTCACACTTAGTTGATTAATCTCCCTTGTTAATCAATTACCAGAGAACAACAGATTATTAACATATATTCAGCAGTATATTTTCAGCACAATATGATTCGGCAAGATCCATCATATATATAATTAATATGCACAACCTGAAACACTAAATAATGATAGTTTTAATTTACAATAATTAAATTTCTGTTACATTTATTACAATATAATGTCATCCCATTGGTCCAGACATAGCAACAGGAGTTTGTTCATATCTCGATGAATGTAAAAATTATGTCGTCAGGGAACGTCATACCTGATGACGTCATTTTATATTGGTAATTTGTCTTACTGAGTGTTATTGTTTTAACCAAAAAAATAATTCCAAATAAAATATGAACTTTTAATGTTATTATTAATAAGTATGTTTCAAATTTAATTATAAATATTGTCTGTTATTTCTTTTACGTTCATCGGGGTATGAACAAACAAAAATCATCCGCAAACTTATGTGAGAACGGCTTCACCAATTCAGTTTGCGGATGATTTTATTTTTTTCATACCCCGATGAACGTAAAAGAAATAACAGACAATCTTTAAATATATATTGGGACACTGTCGAAATGTTCTTTTTCATACCCCGATGAACGTAAAAGAAATAACAGACAATCTTTAAATATATATTGGGACACTGTCGAAATGTTCTTTTTCATACTCCGATGAACGTAAAAGAAATAACAGACAATCTTTAAATATATATTGGGACACTGTCGAAATGTTCTTTTTCATACCCCGATGAACGTAAAAGAAATAACAGACAATCTTTAAATATATATTGGGACACTGTCGAAATGTTCTTTTTCATACCCCGATGAACGTAAAAGAAATAACAATCTTTAAATATATATTGGGACACTGTCGAAATGTTCTTTTTCATACTCCGATGAACGTAAAAGAAATAACAGACAATCTTTAAATATATATTGGGACACTGTCAAAATGTTCTTTTTCATACTCCGATGAACGTAAAAGAAATAACAGACAATCTTTAAATATATATTGGGACACTGTTGAAATGTTCTTTTTCATACTCCGATGAACATAAAAGAAATAACAGACAATCCTTAAATATATATTGGGACACTGTCGAAATGTTCTTTTTTTCCTTTCCTTTTTTTTTTTACTTGAATTAATGCTTTTTATTATTTACTGCAATCATATAATTTGAAGGATTGACACAATAATGTTAGTGCAAAACATTTTTTGATGTTCTAACAAGTATGACTATTCAGTCTTGTACTAATCATTAAGGTCGACGACAGTCTCTCTTTGCACCCTTGTTTTGGCTTCGTACACAATAAATATAACGTTCTACTGTAATTTCACTTGAATTCCATACGTAAACGGTACAATTTTTCAATCACAAGATTTTCTTCGAACACATTCAGGTGTATTAGTAACGTTCAAAAAAAAAAAATTCAATATCAATATTGCATTGGAATTTGTTCAGCATTCTTAAAACAGAAACATCATGTACTCAGTTTATGGTTATTGTAAGGAGATACAAAGTGACGTTATTGGAATATTGACATCATTCAAATTCAAAATTAGCTACATTATTACAATGATTTACCACATTAAAATAAAAACTTGTCTACAAACCTTGACCCATCATAAAATTCTATAACAAGCAGACAACGCTGTTTACAGGTCGATATCTTTTTATTTTTCCAAATTCCGGACAAAATATTAATTTTAAGTTTTAAAAGATGAAAGAAATATATTATATAAAGAAATTACCTTTGGATATGTTTTAGTTATTGTGTATGAAACCAAACCCAGGGTGCGAAAAGTGACTGTCGTCGACCTTAAATAACAGGACTTGCAGCTTCTGTTTCACCTTATTTTAGTATTATGGTCACAAATCTATACAATTGTGGTTTTAAAAC
Source organism: Gigantopelta aegis (assembly GCF_016097555.1). Classification (NCBI taxonomy): domain Eukaryota; kingdom Metazoa; phylum Mollusca; class Gastropoda; order Neomphalida; family Peltospiridae; genus Gigantopelta; species Gigantopelta aegis. The sequence continues at coordinate 36,832,577 of NC_054706.1, forward strand.
AAACCAACTCAGCAAGATGTTCAGAAAATTCATTTGAGGCTGTTTTTTTTAAAGACTTTTATCTATTATATTTGACATCTAAGTGAGCTAGAGCAATCCTACATGAGCAAATCTAAATAAAAAAAATAATGTAGAAAAGAAAAAAACAAACACTATGTATCAGATTGGATTGAACAAAAACATTAAATCCTCAAAAAAAATAAAAATAGTTTGAGCCTTCAACAGCAGGTGGTGTGTGAGAATGTCATTTACAATGAGCAATTCACGCATCCACTCCTATATACATGTATCCATCCATCCATATATACACGAACATCCAGCCACACATTCATTAATCCATCTATTTACATGTAAACTGTATACGTTCCATAGTTTTGTTTTGGCTAAAACACACCTCTTCTTAATGAGAAACATTGCATGTTGTTAAAACACAAGATTATGTACATGCTCAAGGAAACAATCTTGGCACAAATTATGTAAGAAATAGATGAAATAAGAAATAAAATCCATTGAAAAGTATGTGAAGTGAAACCTGAGTTAATTCTATAAAAATGAAGGACACACAATGGCAATTTCATAGATTACATGACAAGTAAGAAGTTGACGAAGTATTGTAGTTGGACTTCATTAGCGCTAAAACAATTTTATTACCTCAGCGGGCACTCATAACCTGGAAATTGAAAATCACAATTATCATACATTGGTGTAACATATAATATTATTGGCCAATTTGGTGTTTATAAACTAATAACTTTGCTGATACTAAATATGACGGCATTACGATATGGCAAACATACAAATGACGTCATATAGTTTAAAGAGTTTGAATTTTCACTTCCCAGTTTTTATTGGTAAATTTGTATGTAATAAAAGGCTATTTTAATACAATCCATTACAGATATTTTTAACAGAATAAACAGAACTAAGATTTTTGAAAATATTTGCAATCATGAATAAAATACAAAGTTATAGCAATATTCAAATGTTTAAAGTTCTTTACATCATTTCTATATAAATGTAGTCATATGAATAACAATAATAGGTTTTAGAGAAAAAACGTTGAGGTAATAAATAGAATGTTAAACTAGGTACCAGTTATTAACAAATTCATGTCCCTCATGATATAATTTTCATTTGTCACTTGCTAAAGCTCGTGACATGTGAAAATTATTTTACTAGGGACATAAATTTGATAATAACTGATAACTTATCCTCTATTTATAGACAATGGCCAACCAAATCAAACTATTGTAACATTTACCTAAAGTACTAGAGTTTCCCTTGCAGACAATAACCTATAGTTTAAAGTTAATCTAATCTAAGACAAGCAAGAAAATCATATTGTTTAAAGTTTAGCAACAATAAATAATACTATGGTACCTACAAATAAATAAGCTAAAGATAATAGGGAAGCTCAAAGGTAACAGTGTAACGTCATATGTCTGATAACAAGGGAAAATGGAAGAAACTGACTTAACATCTAGTCATCAGGACTAGCTCTGGCACTTGTCAAATTTGCCAATGGTGAATTTAAAAAACTATTGGCAAATTTTATTTTATATTTAAATGTGAATTTAAGAAATCTAAAGTCAACCCAAAAAAAAGAAGACTTTTATTAATAATAATAATTCCAAATATATAACATAAAACTGAGAAATATTTTATGCAAAACTTTGAAGTAAAAAAATGTAAATAAATTTCACCGCATTCATTTTGGTAATTTACAAATGAATGTAAAACTAAAACACTAATTCCTCTATCACTGTTAGGAAGAAAAGCAAACTTTTTGACGTTTGCAAATTAAAAAAAAAATTTTTTTAATGAGTTCTGTGGTATTCACATCACAAGGATGCTGCTTATAATGTTACTGGCCGTTATTGTTAGAGGAAACAGTATGTAGTGAAGTAAAGTCACTAGCTAAGAATAATAAAAGTATTATAAAACACTGTCCAGCAGCTGAAGAGGGGAAATAATAATTTGTAAATAACTATACTTTACAAAGAATAATCAGTCTTAAGAATGATCTTTTGTCCAATAAAATAATCAGTTCTTACAAGTCTGTATATATCGTTAATACGTTTCTTTGCACTCGTATGATGATACTTTGTTGTCTGCATTATACAAGCAACACTGTAAGGTTTTTTTCTAAGATACAACCACCATTCTTCAACTAAACCTGCTGCTTGTGTCCTGTATTTACAAATGATATCCTTCTGTTGTAGCATGTTAATGATCTGACACTGAGTCACTATGTAATGCTGTCTTTTCTAAACTAAATGACTACCGAGGTGAAATATAACAATTTTGGGATGGTTTCAATGCCGAGTTAAAAGTTCTTAAGTAGTAATTACATCACATCACTCTAAAAACAGATTTTATGGCATTAAAATATGCTGCACTGTTTAGCATACGTTCATCCAACCCGCAAGTGGTTGAGAGTTCTGTAGTATTAAAACAAAAACGTCTTGCTGTAAATCTCGAAGAGAAAGTACACTGATTCTCAAACCAAATAAAACTGTAATACATTCCAAATGTCTTTCATGCCACTTAAAAACCAACTGAGTCCACACAACACTGACATGATGATAGGTCCCCATCACTGAAGCATCAATGATCGTAGATTTTCATGGAGTATCGTGTCCTTAACATCCTGAAAGACAAGTTTGATGTTTTCAGTGTCAATGGCTGTTGTAAAATGGTGGAAGAGTGGTTTCGTGCGTTCCCTGCGGCGGGAGTCAAAACATTGTAACAAAAACGCTTTTACATCCTCTATCTTGTGAGGGTCGCCAGTGAAGTCTGGCATGTAATCCTTTATGCTCACACGTTTGACCTTCTCTTCCAACAAGTCCATTTTGTTCAGGAAGAGGATGATGGACACATTACTGAAGGATTTATTGTTAATGATGGTCTCAAATATATTGCATGATTCACAAAGTCTGTTGGTCTTGCGGTCTTCCATGAGCACCTGGTCGAATTCACTCGATGATGCCAAAAACAAGATGGACGTGATTCCTTCGAAGCACTGAAACCACTTTTGGCGCTGTGACCTCTGACCTCCAACATCGATGAAGAGAAAAGGGATGCCTTTGATGTAGATCTGGTGCTCATTAATGCCTTTGGTTGCTCTGCGGGCATGAAGGATGTCGAGTTTCAGTGGAATGTAGTTCTGAAAAAAACATGGGAGTGATGATAAATATCTTTTAACAATGTGGAAGAACAATATTTTGTCTACAGTTATTCTGAAACTGTTGTCTATAGTATTTCCGATTCACTATAAATACATAGCACAATAACTTGGTGGTGTTCTGATTAACATACGTCATCAAGCATTGTTCACAGCACATCTTCCAGAGAGCTGGACATAGCCCTGTCGTAAAGTGCTTGCTTGATGTGCCATCAGTTTGGGATCGAGCCCTGTTGGTGGGCCCATTGGGCTTTTCTCGTTCCAGTGCACCACAACTGGTATATCAAAGGCCATGGTATGTGCTATCCTATCTGTGGGATGGTGCATATAAAACTTATTGCTACTAATGAAAAAATGTAGTGGGTTTTCTCTCTAAGACTATATTATGTCAAAATTACCAAATGTTTAACATCCAATAGCTGATGTTTAATACATGCTCTAGTGGTGTAGTTAAACAAAACAATCTTTTCTCTTTGAAAATTGACTCCAAACCTATACAATAAGGAGTTACCTCCCTTCCAAATGTTATCTCTTTATTACTTTAATTCATATTGCATTTCATCTTATCCAGTGACTGATAACGATCTAGTTCTTATATACTTATACGTATAGCATAAAATAACATAGGAAACCTGACTGAGCTACACATACATGTACATGCGTGTATACAGCATCCAACGCCATATAACTGTAATTAAAATGTGTTGAGTACGTCATTAAATAAAACATTTCCTTCCTTACCTTCTTGTATACAGCAGGATATGAAATAACCCATATCATTTTTTAACAAGAGTACTGGTGAGGTACATGATACGTCCATCAGGAGTCTGATGGAAAACCATAGATATTAATGAATGTTACAGGTATGATTCATTTCTAATTATGTGAAATGTTTGCGATGGGATGGATGAACAGTTTGTTTTGGACCATCCTACTGATGATACTGTATCCATTGGAGAAGGTGCTGTCTGATAATGAAGATATATCACAGTGACTTAGTAATTGAATGTGAAATATCACCATCCCAAGTTGTTCCTACATGGGAGGTTTCATGGTTGTGTATGCATCTGTATGCAAGATATGATCTGGACATGGATTTACCGTTATGTGCAGTAGATTGTGAAAAGTAGGTCACAGTGACCTAGTAATAGTACCACCATCCCAAGTTGCTCTTACATGTGAGGTTTCATGGTTGTGTATGCATCAGTATGCAAGATATGATCTGGACAAGGATTTACCATTATGTGCAGTAGATTGTGAAAAGTAGGTCACAGTGACCTAGTAATAGTACCGCCATCCCAAGTTGTTCTTACATGTGGGGTTTGATGGTCCTGTATGCAAGATATGGTCTGGACAAAAAAACGTTAACATACGGACGGACAGACAACACTATATCATAATACGACCCATCATAGACAGGCATATAAAAAGTCAAAGAAAAGAAAAGTATCAAAAGGAAGCCATAAAAAAAAATATAGTCATTGCACCATTGCCCATTTGTCAAGTCTATGAGATAAGCAATGTTTTTGTGGGTGGGGTGTGGGTGGGGTTTTTTGTTTTATCTACATTCTGAAACTGTTTGTAATTGTTTTTATAATAAAGTCTGATATAAAAAATATATATAAAAGTACTGTAAGATTCATACTTGTATTTTAACTAGTTTTCCATTTACACAAAAACCTGACCTGAAGCAGTTTACATTTTTATGTTCTCTACACAATAATTAACAGATCTAAACAACTCATTACTGATCAGCTCATGGAAGGAAGGAAGGAAATGCTAAGTCAGCTACGAGTGCAAAGGGTTGTAAATATCTTTTAGTCGAAAAAGATGTTAAAATTTGCTTAAAATCTGGTTTTTGAGAATATGTAAGAAGGAAGGAAATGCTTTATTTAACAACGCACTCAACACATTTTATTTACGGTTATATGGCATCGGACATGTGGTTAAGGATCATACAGATATTGAGAGAGGAAACCCGCTGTTGCCACTTCATAGGCTACTCTTTTTGATTAGCAGCTAGGGTTCTTTTATATGCACCATCCCACAGACAGGATAACACATACCACGGCCTTTGATATACCAGTCGTGGTGCACTGGCTGGAGCGGGAAATAGCCCAATGGGAACACCAACTGGGATCGATCCCAGACCAACTGTACATCAAGCAAACGCTGTACCACTGGGCTACATCCTGCTACGATCAGCTTATGGTAACAAACTAAATGTATTAATAATTTACACATTCAGTCCTTATGGTTTGATACGCACAAAACAATTTTCGCATTGGCGAAAAATTGCTCACCTCATCACATGCCGATATTGCTGATTTATATTTTAAAAGCAACATTACTGACAATCTGACACTGCGAGCAAGCACTCTCCTACATAATTTCAGGAGATCAGTTCATTATTTACCATAATAGTTTTTTTTAACCATAAGCACTGCAAATTTTTACTACAATCCCAACCCTATTAACTTTGATATTACAAAATTATTGTCATGTGACACTGGTTTTCCTATTTAATACATGAAGATCATTGCTTCTCATTTATAAGAGGTCATTTGATCAATGTTCCTTGTCTGTTGTGTTACCTGTTGTTCCATTGGTTGAGCCTAGATATACATTAAACATACCTTATGACCAATCCTGTCCAGGTTGTCAAGGAAGTACTTCAAAGAATCTCCCTAAAATAAAAAAGAGTAATGTGAATTTTTGTATGAATGAGTAAGTTGTAAGTTGTAGTTATCATAATATCAACAACAACAACAACAACAACAAAAAGAGTTATATATTATGTTTGGTTGTAACAATTCCACAGTGAAATATCACTGGGATCTTCACCGACACCAGCCCTCCTGCAGGCTTTGTAGAAAACTTCTCTATCATGTGATTACAAAAATTCAAAACAATTGTCTTGAAGAGTTTAAAATGTTGCAAACCAACCAATGTCAGAAGTATGCTATGCTACGTTAATAACGTTTGCCATTCTGTGACAATCAAACGCTAGGTAAAAGTTTGTTTTGTTTTTAATTACACTATTAGAGCACATTGATGTATTGGATGTCAAACATATGGTCATTTTGGCAGTGTCATAAAAAGGAAACCAGCTACATTTTTAATTAGTAGCAAGGGATTTATTATATGCACCATTCTAGACAGGATAGCACATACCACAACTCTGATATACCAGTAGTGGTGCACTGGCTGGAATGAGAAATAGCCCAATGGGTTCACCGACAGGGTTAAATTTTAACTGCATCTCTATACAGCCCACTAATGTTTACTTACTTTATTTTTTTTCCCCAAGAAGTCTTGAGGATCCACTATTTTTATTTGAAATTATACCTACTTTGTTCTAAATCAGTTGGTAAAATTGGTGATAACCAATACCATAAAATAGTTGTGTTGTTTTCTGTTCCAGATTTAATTTTCGATTGCAGAAGAGAACAGCATATAACACGGCCTTTGATACACCAAATGTGTAAGGCAACCTAAGTTCATGACTTAGTATCTCAAAAGACAACTGATAAATCAGACTTTGTCAAACACAGAAAAATGTTACACAGTGCAATGCATAGGGCGAGATGTAGCCCAGTGGTACAGCGCTCCCTTGATGTGCGGTCGGTTTGGGATCGATCCCTGTCAGTGGGCCCATTGCGCTACGACTGGTATATCAAAGGCCGTGGTATGTGCTATCCTGTGTATGGGATGGTGCATATAAAAAATCCCTTGCTGCCAATCAAAAAGAGTAGCCCATGAAGTGGCGACAGCAGGTTTCCTCCCTCAATATCTGTGTGGTCCGTAACCATATGTCCGACGCCATATAACCGTAAATCAAATGTGTTGAGTGCGCCATTTCCTTCCTTCCTGCAGTGTAATGCAATGCAACTTTTTAACTATGTTTTGCTAACTATTTCAATCGGTAAAGGTAACTACACAGCATTGAATATTATTATAGTATTGCTTTTTCATTTTTCTTTTCATAAGAAGTAATTGTTTGTTTGTTTTGTTTAACAACACCACTAAAGCACATTGATTTATTAATTATCAGCTATTGGAAGTCAAACATTTGGTAATTTTTTACATATAGTTTTAGAGAGGAAACCCACTATATTTTTCCATCAGTAGAAAGGGATTTTTTATATGCACTATCCCACAGACAGGATAACACATACCATTGCCTTTGATATACCAGTCGTGATGCACTGGCTGGAACGAGAAATAGCCCAATATGCCCACAGACTAGGATCGATCCTAAACCAACCAAGAATCAGGCGAGCACTTTACCACTGGGCTACTTCCCACCTAGAAGTAAATTGTGGCAACGTAATATTTTGATGGGTAAAATCAATGAGATTTCTTGGTTGACAATCTTCAAAAATCATTAAAAGTTACCCCTGAAAACATGCATATTAAGCCCAATTAGAATGTATTCAGAATTATTTTTTCTAAATATTTTGATTCAATTTTAATATTAATAATAATCTGAGTATCTGTTTAATACTCTTAATGCCAGCCCATTGTAAATATTCCTACTGATTTAAGCTAAATTTTTCAATACTGGTATGAACATAATCAGCAACATAACCATGTGGCAATATTTATACTAGTATCTATAAAAAAAAATTAATTTTAAAAGAAGAAAGAAACCAGGCATGTTGAAATGTGACCATGTCAATCATCTTGTTCCTATTCTGATCAATGTACTTTCGCTCATGTCTGCTAACAAAAACAGAAACCATTCCTTTCAGACCATTCATTTCATTGGAACTTATTTTCATGCTTATATTCAATTACGGTTCAAGCACACTATCCTGGGCACACACTTCAGTTATCTGGGTTGTCTGTCCAGGACAGTGGGTTAGCTGTTAGTGGTTAGTGATAGAGAACAGGGTGTAATGGTCTTTTAGTCATTATTACTTGCTCATGGTGGGAGCCGGTACTGGGCTGCGAACCCGGTACCTACCAGCCTTATGTCCGATGGCTTAACCACAACACCACCGAAGCTGGTAACATGTCACTTATACCCTTAAAATATTGGCATGCTCACACCATACATGTCTGCTGAAGGTGTCCACCATAAATCAACAATTATTTTAAAATTTACTGAGCTATGCTGGAGCTTTGTACCACTAGATAGCTGATGATCCCGAGACCCCACCGGTCATAAACCCGGGTCACCAGTCACTTTAAGCCAACAGAACAAAGAATACTTATCATGTACACGTAATTTGTGTGACAGATTATGTTGTTTGTTGTGCTGCACGGATTATTAATTTTATTAACTGCTATTAAATCTAGCTGTTCGGAAATTAGTACAATGCATTAATCATCTGACGCAGGTTGAAAATGTGGAAGGTCCCAGGAAACTGCTAAATGCACGGTGTACAAAGCTATAAAACTGCTGAGTGAAATGTTTACAAATACAGCGCACAGCAAATTGTTTAGTCTGGGTTTGATGCATAACGGATGTAGGTTAATGTATTAATTGTATTTTTATATGGGCTGGGTGGGGGCAGGGATGAGTGTGTGTGCATGTATATCTGTATATTTTTTAATACAAATCATATATAAAACTGATGTAATTTATGAATGGTACTAACAACCCCCAAAAAAGAAGAAAAAGAGTTTGTTTTGTTTAACGACGCCACTAGAGCACACTGACTGATTAATCATCAGCTATTGGATGTCAAACATTTGGTATTTCTGACCTGTAGTCATCAGAGGAAACCTGCTACATTTTTCCTAATGCAGCAAGGGATCTTTTATATGCACTTTCACACAGACAGGAAAGCACATACCACAGCCTTTGAATAGTTGTGGTGCACTGGTTGGAACGAACTAACAATCAATGCAAGTTTATATTACTAAATTTTAAATAGAAACAGCTGTTTAGGAAAGTTACACGTGACTACAATATATTCTCGTAAAGTTGGCCTTTATAGTTCAAACTGTGTCACGTCATGATGTAGCATTGAATCCTCCAATCAAAGTGATAAATTCTCCATTAGCACCCTACTACAGGCTGTGTGTAAGCAGAGACCAAGTTGTCAAACAGGCTCTAAAAATTGTTATTGCTTTGTGGCTGTGTGAACAGCATTAATAATATTACACAAGTCAACATCGGGTGGCCAAGGTAAAGCTTAGGTATTGGGACACAAAAGAAATCTACTCAATGATAGTCTACAACCAATAATATCATACTAAAATAAATCCTAGATTTTTATGCCCCACCTCCTGCCCCCATTTTTTATTAGTCAAATAAAAATTTAGGTGATTTAAGAATTTCTTTTATCTGCATATACTCTGCTATGTGTACATGTACATGTATATACATCAATAAATAACAAATATAACTAATACATGTATATACCTATAACTTTGTGGAATGATCAGATGGACGGACGGACGGACAGATGGATAAACAGACAGAAAATTGGAGACAAAACCTGTAGTCGTTTCTGGTTGAACCAGTAGAGGACTAATAATCAGTATGAAAATTGTATTAAAAACCATTTTGGGGGTACAAAATATATATATATATATATATATATATATACACACACACATATACACAGTCAAGCTTCGTTATCTCGACCTCTGTAAACTCGAGTACCCAACATATCTCGAGGTTCAGTGCCGGTCTCGGCAATTTTCTTATGCAATGTTATGAAATTAAACACTGTTATCTCGAGCATGCTAATCTTGATTACGAGGCTTATCTCAAGCATATTTTGGTGTCCTAGGTGCACTTTCTTGGGGGTTTTCTCCTTTTTTTGACTCCTTTTTAACTTATGTTTCGAGTATTAATTTTATATGTCATTTCATTCTTCCTTCTTCCCTAAATTCCACCACTTAATTATAAATGAATCGATACACATAACAGAAAATTAAACAGTAAAATATGCCAGAAGATGAACCACTTGTTGAAGTTCCCTGTCCTACTGAGGGACTGTTGAATCTAGCATTAAAAAGAAAAAGAAAAAACATAATTTATATGCACCATCCCAGACAGGATAGCAAATATCACAGCCTTTGATATACCAGTCATGGTGCACTGGCTGGAATGATAAATAGCCCAATGGGGATTGATTCCAAACTGATCACACACCAAGCAAGCACTTTACCACTGGGCTACAAAGTGACAAAGATGCCAGCATCCATTGAGGTTGTATTTATGAAATGATACAAAAATGTATGTGTATGGTAGTCAACTGGACCTGAGCACAAAAGGATCCTTGCGAAGTGCAGCATCAGATAAGTACAAAGATGATGTCAGCAGTGCAGATCAAAATAGGAGAAGCAATCAGAAATTGTTTTAAAAAAAAGTCTTGTTATTATTACTTTTTACTGTGGAAACCAAGAATACAGAACTTAAGAATTAAACTACTCCTCTTAAGTAATTAATAAATCAAGGTTCTGCATTAAAGTGTTGAGCATTAAAGAGTAAAATGTCACGTTTCTTCAATAGAAATTAAATATAAATCTACATTTTGGGAAACATTAAATTTTTCTATTAAAAAAACTGTATGGCAGCCAACTAAAACATAACAAACTAATGCCTTGATCTTGGCAAGTAGAGACTATATTTAAACAGCTACAAATTATTTAAACTTTAAAAAAATTCACTGACACTGCTCAAGTAATTTGTGCAGTAAACTAGTGTTCCACATCTGCAATCTTCAAAAATAGATCACACTTTTTCTGTGCAAATACACATATGTACGTGTAGGAATTTCAATCTGTCCAGCATAGCAGTGCATTTTAGTGTTTTAGGCACTGCACTTTGGGAGCATGGTACATCTGTATAAATTATACACATGTATTAGTTCCATGTTTATATAGTTGTTTGTTGCAGATGTGTTTTAAGCAGAAATAAATATAAATTCAGTTCTTACAGGGTTTTTTTTTATATGTTGCACTGTGGCACATCAGGCATTTGTGGGTCAGAGGTGCACAAACATTCTATAATATAATGCAGCCACAAGACTAATTGAGGGCCAGCGATATCCTACTTTTGGGGAAGAAGGTTAACTACAAGGTCCTGCTATCTTTATAAGACTTTTATCAGTTTTATTGGGAAACATCAACATCTTCACCAATGGGAATTTGGTACAAGTCAAACCTAATCTTTAGTGTTCTTGGTGTATATACATTATAATGTACATGAACATGTGCAAATATAACTAATTGGTACATTTGTAACCACTAATCTTTCACCTGTGATCTTGCCTAACAGTGTATAACACATACAACACATTGTTTAATCTAGAGTGCTTTTATCCTTCACAAAAATATTAAGTTTCCAATGGAATTAAATACAAATGTATAGCTTCTCAAGAAATTGCAAAATGAAAATTTAAAAAGCCAACCTTCTTTGTTTAAAGGGACATTCCCGAGTTTGCTGCAATCTTTAAGATGTTATCGACTAACAGAGACTTTTTGACAACTGTAATTACATATCAAATATATTTTTCTGCATAAAATATTAGTGGCTGTATATTAAACACATTTCTGATCGTTCTAATATTTGTACTAGGTTAAATTTCATTTTATTTCCTAAAAAAAAGATTTTTTCGTACGTACGAAATTATTTGAAGATAAAATCCAGTTTGGGCTTCTTACAAATATTAAGACGACCAGAAACACATTGAATATACAGACACTGATATTCTAAACAAGAAAATATATTTAATATGTAAGTTTAATCATAGAAATATTTTATTAGTTGGAAACATCTTATAATGCAGCAAACTCAGGAATGTCCCTTTAAGATTCTCACCATGCGACATCATAAATGCTATTGACTTTAAAAAAAAACTGCATTCATTTTATTACAGAAATTATCATATAGCATACATGACTTTGTATGGTGTGAGGGATGGGACATAGCCCAGTGGTAAAGTGTTCGCTTGATGCGTGGTCGATCTGGGATCGATCCCCGTCGGTGGACCCATTGGGCTATTTCTTGTTCCAGCCAGTGCTCCACAACTGGTGTTACAAAGGCTGTGGTATGTACTATCACATCTGTGGGATGGTGCATACAAAAGATCCCTTGCTGCTAATCAAAAAGAGTAGCCCATGAAGTGGCAACAGCTGGTTTCCTCTTTCTATATAACTGTGTGGTCCTTAACTATATGTCTGACGCCATATAACCGTAACTAAAATGTGTTGAGTGCGTCCTTAAATAAAAAACATTTCCTTTGTATGTTTGCGTAGGTTAGATTAGCAAGGGACATGCTTACCAAATAAGCTAAAACCGGAATCAATATATATATATATATATACTTTAACAGGAGGTAACATCCAGGGTTTGAGGATGTAGGCTAAACACTTGCCGAAAAAGCAAGGATGGAATCAATATAAAGGATACTGTCAGATATTAACAATTTTCATCAAACCAGTGTTGTATATTGTTTATAGTCTCAATGATGAAACATTTTTTCATATTAAGTCTCATGTACCATTTTAAAAGTAAATTATATATCACAGTGAAAATTCTACAATCAATAGGCATCATAATAAAAATTATGTTATTTATAAATTATCCAGTACATTAGTATTATTACCAAGCAAACATTTAATGGTGAACTGCATTGAATGACCTGAAACAATTCCCAATCACATTAATATTTTCAACAGAACCATGGCAAAGAAATCCTGTATAATGCCTGAATATTTAAATTTTTATTTTTTAAACAAGCCATTTAAAAAAAAAAAAATTATTTAATTTTTTTTTAATGTTTTCAAAATTATTAAAAAACACTTTCACCAGTTGTTGTAGAGACAACTGTACAGCTGTTTGTTTTTATAATTGTGTAAATGTTTAGCACAGCTGACAAATGTCTAGACTTGTTGAAAGCAAATAACTTATGTCAACAGTCACAGACAGAACAGAAATAAATGTGTTTGTGTTAAAATGCACTCCGGTTATGATAACATGACTTTAATTTTTATCTATTCTTAGTCTTTTGTCAGTTTCTTCTCAGATACAACTGCTCAACACTGGAATTGCCAGGAATTTATATTGGGTGCGGGAGGGGGCTGGGGGGGGGGGGGCAACCACACTGAGTAGTGATATGGAAATGTTTTATTTAACGATGCACTGAACACATTTTATTTACGGTATATTGAGAGAGGAAACCCACTGTCACCACTTCATGGGTTACTCTTTTTGATTAGCAGCAAGGGATCTTTTATATGTACCATCCCACAGACAGGATAGTACATATCATGGCCTTTGTTACACCAGTTGTGGAGCACTGGCTGGAACGAGAAACAGCCCATGAGCACCGACGGGGATCGATCCTAGACCAATCAGAATAGAGTAAATGCGGAAAGTTTGTAATTATAGTAATATAAACTTGCATTGGTTGTTAGTTCGTTTCATGGGCTACTCTTTTCGATTAGCAGCAAGGGATCTTTTATGTGCACCATCCCAGACAGAATAGTACATACCATGGGGATCGATCCCAGACAGACCGTGCATCAAGCGATCGCTTTACCACCGGGCTAGGTTCCACCCCTGAGTAGTGATGTGGGGCAATAGAAAAATAAAAAAGATGGTAGGGGACGGGGAAAGAGGTGTGATTGGGAGAGGCATGGCCAAGTAACTTTAGTATACCTTGTCAGAACAAAAACAAATACATGCCAATAACAGTTAAACTTTTGCCTAATATTGAATGTCACATTCACTCAATTTTAATTTGGCACAATGCAGTAACAATTTTATTTTACTTTTAATTTGTGCATGGTGCATACTACTGGAGAGTATTGCTAAAGCAATACATGTCCCCTACCAGGCCCAACAAATGTCCATATTTCCAAAGTTCAAGGATGATAAATGTAAAAAAAATGGTTAAATCACCACAAAAGTTACACTTGATCTGTAACAGTACATGATTAAAACCATATATACAAAATTTCATCTCAATATCTACATGCACTGTAAAAAAAAATAAGTCGGGGAAAACATATTTCCGTGCAGTACATGGTAAAGCTATACACAAAATTCCAGCTCAATATCTCAAAGCATTGTGAAAAAAAACATCCGGAAAACTATATGTGGGATGGATGGATGGACGAACACACACACAGATGGAGATGAAACTTAAAGTCCCTTTCGGATGGACCGGTAATCTAGCGTCTCCATTCAGTACAGTGTTGGCAAATCATCAACAGGTCAATGTTCTTAACTGATGAATGACAAACATGTGGATTCAGTCCCAGTATATTATTAGCTTTTTTCACCCAATTGCACTAACTTCAGCCCACCTCCCCAGATTTGGGTTTTTTTCTGTTCTTTGAACTCTTCTTCTTCTTCTGTCAGCTATGCTCAATCTTATCTTTAAAAGTATGTAAATATGCACCGTTGCTATCAGTAAGATTGCGTACATGTAAGATTAATCACGTATATACGTTATTTCTACATTTATACTGAATCCAGTCTGTAAACAAGATACTGCATCTGAAGTAGTCTCCAGTGATTGTAACACTAATATATCACCAACACATGACTAAAATAAAATATATAGACAGAACCACATACCAGTTGTTTTGCCATGTTATTTATTGCACTAATATATATATAGTGTGCAAGAATGTTATATTGGTCAAGTGGTATAAATTTTGTGCGCTAGGGACATGACGTCATTCAAGTAAACACATAGTAGGCTACAACGCATACACTATTTTTTTATCACAGTTGTGTTCAATAAAATAAAATATTTTACTGCATGGTCAGAATAGTCTTTATTACTATATAGTAAGACTAAATGGTTATGTACTAAAATTGTATACTCATTTCACTGTGTTCACAATTACATAGGTTAAATTGGTTTAACTATATTGATTTAGCTAAAACACTTTTGGATGGAACTGATGAGCATGTAATTGCTATACTGGTATACAACGGAAGTGTAGCTATCCGCACTTGCACAAGACATCAAAACAGCAATGGACTGAGAGTCTGTTAGGCCAGTTCTAATGCACTTACTGCTTATACCGTACTAGTTTAACTAAACAGTTTGCATTCACACTTATATTTAAACTGTTTTAGCCATACCTGTTTAATTGAACCACATATGGTAAAAAGATCATGTTCACACTTACATTTTAAACTGGTTTAGTTAAACCAATTTAGTTAAGCTAGTTTAAACATTTGGTAATTCTGACATGTAGTCATCAGAGGAAACCCGCTACATTCTTCTTAATACAGCAAGGGATCTTTTATACGCACTTTCCCACAGACAGGAAAGCACATACCACGGCCTTTGACCAGTTGTGGTGCATTGGGTGAAACAAGAAAAAACCCAGTCAGTTGAATGGACCCACCGAGGTGGTTCGATCCTGGGACGCAAGTACCTGAAGCAAACACTCAACCGACTGAGCTAAATTCTGCCATACTGTCATTGAAAGCCACCCTTGTAAAGAATAGCAATTTGGAAGCGAAAAAAATTAACCAGGTTACAAATGACTATACCCTGGCCTAATGATTAATGCGCCTAAAGGGTATGCAGCTGAAAGACTATCGCTTACTGGACATTCATAACAACTACATGAAAGCCATGTCTGAAAAGAAGTTAAATGCAATTCAGAAAAACTTTTAACCAGGTAACAAGTAACCTTGATCTTCAGTTTGGTAACATGATTTGTAGGATTGCAAGACTCATCTGATTTATCCATTGAAAGGATTCAAAGTTACAAAGCAATTACAGAAATTTTAGCCAAGTCCCAGAAGAGACTGACTAACAGAGTATGGTACTAATTAAAAAAAGAAACACACTGTTACTGAATCGTATGTGACAAAAGACACTGCATCTATGTTGGCGCAAACTACATATCTGGCAGCAGAAGACAGAACATGTTCTATCGCCAACATAATGAATAAAGATAAAATTCAATGGATGATTCCATGAATCTCTATTTAGGAGAACAGCAACTCCCGAGGAAATCATTTGCTGGGAATTCTACCCCTCTTGTATCACCACAAAGTTTATTCCATCCCTCTTGCATCACCACAAAGAGGACTGCCACTCCCAGACTAGTTTACTAAAGCATGCACAGTTCTATATTTAGTCTGTTTCTACTACATTATCTTTTACCCTGTATTTAAAATGAGATTTAATATGTTTAATTTAATGGTACTTTGTAAAGAAACGTTTATTTATACTGGATTTCTTTTTCAATTCATTTTTTTTTTATTTGAGTTGGTATGGGTTTAAAACTTAACTGTTAACAACATGTTTTTTATATCAATTTTTACTTTATTCATTATGAATTTAAATGTCAATTCATCAGTTTCTATAACGCAAACGGTTATTATTCAACAAAAAAACCCAAAACACTATAGTTTTAATTTTACCTGTGCACTTAAATTCCAATGTGATAATTGGAGGGCTAGTTGATTTTGAGAAGGGCCAGTAAGATTTTTCTTCAACTGGCCCTGCTGTCGACCTTGGTTTTTCATGTTAATTTTCAACCCTGACTTAACACATTTTATTTATGGTTATATGGTGTCGGACATATGGTTAAGGACCACACAGTTATTGAGAAAGGAAACCCGCTGTTGCCACTTCATGGTCTACTCTTTTCGATTAGCAGCAAGGGATCTTTGATATGCAACATCCCATAGACAGTATAGCACATACCACAGCCTTTTGTATACCAGTCGTGGTGCACTTGCTAGGACAAGAAATAGCCCAATGGGCCCACCGACGGGGATCGATCCTAGACCGACTGTGCATCAAGCGAATGCTTTACCACTGGGCTACGTCCTGCCCAAAAAAATAAAAATCCCACTCTCTTAATACACAATGTGCACCAGCAAGATCCCATCCATCCACCAGCAAGATCCCATCCATCCACACCAGCAAGATCCCATCCATCCACACCAGCAAGATCCCATCCATACACACCAGCTAGATCCCATCCATCCACACCAGCAAGATCCCACCCATCCACACCAGCAAGATCCCATCCATCCACACCAGCCACCAGCAAGATCCCACCCATCCACACCAGCAAGATCCCACCCATCCACACCAGCAAGATCCCATCCATCCACACCAGCAAGATCCCATCCATCCACACCAGCAAGATCCCATCCATCCACCAGCAAGATCCCACCCATCCACACCAGCAAGATCCCATCCATCCACACCAGCAAGATCCCACCCATCCACACCAGCAAGATCCCACCCATCCACACCAGCAAGATCCCACCCATCCACACCAGCAAGATCCCATCCATCCACACCAGCAAGATCCCATCCATCCACCAGCAAGATCCCACCCATCCACACCAGCAAGATCCCATCCATCCACCAGCAAGATCCCATCCATCCACACCAGCAAGATCCCACCCATCCACACCAGCAAGATCCCACCCATCCACACCAGCAAGATCCCATCCATCCACCAGCAAGATCCCACCCATCCACCAGCAAGATCCCACCCATCCACACCAGCAAGATCCCACCCATCCACACCAGCAAGATCCCACCTATCCACACCAGCAAGATCCCATCCATCCCAGCAAGATCCCACCTATCCACACCAATTTCAGTTTTAATCTCAACGAGTATTGTTTAACAAATATTCCATTTCTTTCCATTATCTTCGCATTTACGTTACGTAAATGTAGTTCAGAAAAGACAGAAAGAAATGTTTTTATGTACCGACCAACTCAACACATTTTTATTTACAGTTATATATGGCATGCCGGATATGTACATGTAATCCAATAAATCTGCCCTCAAACTCTGTACTAATGTACAGGTAGCTGCAGATAGCCAATATGTTTTGCTGTTGACTTTACAAAACCTGTCGGATGGCTCTGCCTCATTGAATGTTTTCAGGCAAATGAGTCGCGGACCCAGTGGGATATAACAACACCACCCAGCACCTGGGGAATGCTTCACTGACTTGTTGACATGGACAGTGGCTGGTGTAATGGGCCACATCCAGGGTGCTGGGCTGAACTAAGTGTCCATATAAAACTACAGATATACTGTGACACTCGAGTATGAGTGCTCTCAGATGCTTTACTACACAGAATTCATTTCTGGGTTGTGACAATTGTCGCTACCGTACTTGGCCCAACGCCAGAAAATAAATACACACAGTGTATATTATGTACATCTGTATGTGTGTGTACAAACTAATCTTCACCAAGCCACTTCAGTGTGCGACAGTTTACACATAGTAGTACTGCAGAATAAAGAAGTGCCCAAGTACAGTTTATATCATTAAAAATATTAGTGGCAGTGTTCCAAGCTGTGTGACTGAATAGCTGGTAATTTAGTACACAACTGTAAATAGTTAACTGGCAAAGTCCACTGCCTTCCTGGAGATGAAAGGTTATGAAACTGAATAATTTCAAAACTAAAATACCAGGTACACATAGTTTATTACTCACAAGCTGATGTTTAAATTTAAATTCCCTTTTCAAAACATAGTGGGTTGTGACAATTGTCTCCGTGGGTGATAATTAAGCCATGAGAATGTAGCCACCCTTGCATACACGTAGAGGATTCATCACAAGTGATTTATATAAGAATTGTGTGTACTTTGTTGTGATTTATCGACAAATTGTATAAAATTGTATAGTGGTGACACAATTTTCTTTTAAATTTGTGACCGTTATACATCGATAAATTCACAATAAAATGACATACAATTCTTATAATTACAAACAGCACAACTTATTTAGTTAAAATTACACATAATTCATAAACCAGTTTCTAACATTCTTCCCCTAATCTGTTTTACGTAATGACGTCCCATTTGACGTAATTTTCTTTGGTTTTTATTTTTAAATCTGTCACTACGCTATGCAATTTTATGCAGTTTGTGAGTTGTACATCGATAAATTCATTAGAAAAATGACAAACAGTTCTTATATAATTACAAACTCAGGAGTGTATGCATGCAGAGAGTGGGTTTCAGCGATTGAACCCTCCCCTTGATCAAGCAAATGTTCTCTTTTTATAAATACTTTTTCCAGGGAAGCATGTTTTAACCCGCCATTATCATAAACTTCGCTAGCCACAGTTTAGCTCTTCACCCTCTTCTAAAATGTATGCACATGTACCTGGACACACCATATTTAGTCAAAATACACATATATCAGCTTCTAGCATCCTTTCTATGACCTGTTTTACGTAATGACATCCAAATGGCACAATGACATCATTTTCTGAGGTTTATTGAAGGATAACATTCAGTTTTTCTTTGATATCGTCCAATCAGAATTGAGGAAATCGCAGAAATTTTGTATTTGTCGAAGCTCTGTCAAGTCAAATACTGATTAACTAGTAAAATAGCTAATTCTATTTATTCCAGAACATCTCTAACAGAATATTTTAATTTAGTAAATCACAGTTCTAAAGTCGCATTCATAGGTAATTTGATGTTATCACAACTAGCACAAATGTTGTTTGATTTCATGTACTTTAACTAAATATTATCAAATGTTACACATAGAGGTCTCACTGGCTTGTAAACAATATGTCACGGGTTAAAACACCAAAATATCAAAATGGGTTTATGACATGGGTATTTTGGATAAGTTATAGGATAAATATGGTAGAGTTATAATTGTTTGAACTATAAACCCATTAACCCAGTTTTGTTAAAACACTCTTTATTTACTACTTATTTTTAAACTCATTGTTTAAAAACAAATCCATCGCACTTTTACCTGCTACATTTGTTTTCAAACAACATACAAGATTAATAGTATTTAACAGCCACTCATGAATGTAGAATTGTAGATTTCTATTCAAAACTGAAGGTGTTCTGAATACTATAAACATCGATACAAGTAGTGAATTTGACACAACCAATCAGAAACCAAGGCTTTAGATTGGAAAGACAAGCTGTTAAACGGGTGCCTGAAATAATCACGCCCAAAATAAGTACAAACATGCTGACCTCAAAACCACTGAAATGTTAAGCCTTAATTAGATTAAACTTACTTCAAATGCATTTTTAAATATCCACAACTCTTTAGCATCTGTTAATAACATTACTGGGCTAAAACGACCTCACTGTGCTAAGAACTGATAAAAAAAAACCCTGTTGCGTCCAAATTAGTGAGATCTAAAGCTCTGTAAATAGAAACAAATTTATACCTCAAAACACAACCACATGGTATGGTTGTCCACTGCTAATTAATGTAAAAGTAACAATACATCAGCAACTAGCGTTCAATGTTAGAGAATTTAGAAACATGAAACATCTATATGTACATGATATACATGTACATATGCAAGCAAATCTTTCCTTGATTCTCCGATCCACCAACTTTTAAACCACCACAGTGAAACAGCAGAAATGTCTTACATCAATCACTAAAATTAAACCGGCCTTATGTCTTACGGTACGGTATGTTAATTATGTTTACCTTTTGTTCCTGTGTTTTATTCTTAATAACATGACTACCGTATTGTTCCTATTTGTAGCGCCCGGGCGCGATGCAAAACACTAAGGGGGCGCATTAATTAGAGTACTAGAACACGTTTCATAATACGTGTGAAAAATCCTCATCAAAATGTCAATGCGTCTGGCTCGCTGAGACATCAAAAGCTTTGCCGCCGAGTCACTCCACCAGTGACGTTTTCTTGCTGAAAGTTAAATTGTTGACATTTGACTCCAGTTTGCAGTTTGCAGTTTAGTTAAAGTTATCATTTACCCATTTTTTAAACGGTGTTACGGTGTCGGTGTAAATACCTACCGGTATGTTTGTACTTCCGGTTTTGAACAGCGTTAACGGAGTGTCATGCGTTCATTCTGCGTGGAGATAACAGCGACATACATTTGATAGACGACATGTGTGACATACTGTTCGCCCATACTAGTGTCGTAGTGTTTCACCTGCTTGGATTTATTTGTGTACCGATTATAATCATTGCACGTCGGCAGTCAGGTAAGCCAGTTTGACTATTTTACTGGTACCGTTTCATGATACATTTCTCGTGATCATAGGGGGCGCTTATATTAGAGGGGGCGCTACAAATAGGAACAATACGGTATATGGTATCCAAATCCAGAGTTAAAAAAGTGAATAAAGCTTTAAGTTGAACTGAACCACCCACTTACTCCTTTATATGGGTGGGACAAAATGTAGCCCAGTGGTATAGCACTTGCTGGATGCACAGTCGGTCTAAGAGCGATCCCTGCCATTGGACCATTTCTTGTTCCTGCCAGTGCTCCACAACTGGTGTAAAAAAAGGTTGTGGTGGTATGTATTATCCCATCTGTGGAATGCTGCATATAAAAGATCCTTTGCTGCTAATCGGAAAGAGTAGCACATCATGTTGTGGCAGGGAATTTCCTCCCTCATTATTTGTGTGAACCATAAAGATATGTTCAATGCCATATAACCATAATTATAATGTACTGAGTGCATCGTAAAATAAAACCTTCCTTCATTCCATCTCTTTATACATATACAGACATAAACCCATTACATCGATGTTCCCATGACTAACACAGAACAAAGTTCAGTGTACGGTGCTGGAGAATTTTGAAACATGAAACTGTATTTTTTTAAACTTACTTCACAAACTCTGGAATTACCCTCTTGCAAATTGAAAGAAAATACTTAATTCCAACAAAGCTAGTAAATCCCCCACATGTCAAGACTGAATTTTATCTACATTTCCCCATCACATACTTATGGCTGCACTATGACATAAATAACAACATTACGTGTTAATATTTCAAATCTAAATTACAGGCAGATCACTGTATTCTATAAAAGACAAATGCTGCAACACATTTTTGTGACAGACAACACTTTAAAGCAGAACACACACAGCAGTGAGTGAAAAAAGTTTTACATAAAACAAAAACAAGCTTTTGGCAATTTGGTTTGTCGTCTGTTGCAGAAAAAAACACCCAAAAACGTTTCACAACAATTTAACTAAATGTGGTTTTAAAATCAAGCACGCTAAGCATATTTTTCACCATTTGAATTTTTCTTACTTGTTCTAAAAATAGTTTCTCTCCC
The DNA here is from genome assembly GCF_016097555.1 of Gigantopelta aegis. Lineage (NCBI taxonomy): Eukaryota > Metazoa > Mollusca > Gastropoda > Neomphalida > Peltospiridae > Gigantopelta > Gigantopelta aegis. The sequence goes on from NC_054706.1 coordinate 36,854,779, forward strand.
CTTCTCCCTCTCTTTTTTTTCTCTCTCTCTCTCTCTCTCTCTCTCTCTCTCTCTCTCTCTCTCTCTCTCTCTCTCTCTCTCTCTCTCTCTCTCTCTCTCTCTCTCTCTCTCTCTCTCTCTCTGTTATTTCTGGGGGAGTGGGGTATTTGTAAAAGGAGTCACATGTAGCTCAGTGGTTGAGCACTCGCCTGAGGTATGACAGGTCATAGCATCGATTGCCCTCAATGGACTCTGTTACTTCCTGTCATAACCACAAATTGTATATCAAAAGACACATCTGTTTGGTTGATTTTTTTTTCATTTATCTAGTCATAGCTTAAAAATACATTAAGTAATTATTGCACCGATACATTAGACACATTTTAGCATTAATATTTTGCTCGCATTAATTTCATGATTTACAGTATGCCTTTCCTTTCTATATTTGAAAAAAGGAAATAACAAAACCACAAAATTTATTAATAAATGAAATAAAAAATGTATTAAAAATATATATATTATCAATTTTTTTTAGAAATATTTAAGAATTGACCGTAATTATTTTTTGGTTCATGCTAGTATGAACCGAAAAAACGATTTGCACACTGTATGATCCCGCGTAGCGTGTCATACGAAAGTGTACACATAGTTTTTTCGGTTCATACTTGCATGAACCAAAAAATAATTGCGGTCAAATCTTATAATTAAATTTATATGCATACTTTAACAATACATAACTGAATTTATTTTGTTTAGCTTTAAATATGCCTGTAGTATTGTTCGTGTAAACTTCATTGATACTTATGTCGCGTAAGAATGCGAATGTTCATTCACTATTATTTGAATCAAGTGATTTTTTGTAAATGACGTCATTTCCTCTAGCTGCTGTGCATTTTTACGGATCATTTAGTTAGGCCTATATTGGAAGGAATTCTCCTATTCGTGTTTAGTTTATATTTTATAAAAGTGAATGAAGGGAACATGTCTAACATTTATGCTGTCGGTGGAACCATTTAATTTTCGCCAACAGCTGTTGAACATCGCTTACAAGTAAGTTACAGGCGTGAAGTTTCCTACATGATTTCTTTGGCCAACGACCAAGTCTCATGTCATGACTAGCGAAGAGGTTTTTTTTTTTTTTTTTTTAATCAATGTGTATAGATCCACGTCTACTCTGCTATAGCATTTTCCATTAATCTATCGTATACATTTTTTGTAGCTTTCACGTGTGTTTTCTTCAAAATATCTAAATATGATTGCCAGAATAATCCGGCTTTTTGCACAAAAGTAGTGCGAGTCCATGGGGGGGGGGGGGGAGTGTAGTAGGTGTGGCTTAATTTTTGGGGGTTCATCGAGATATGAACGAAAAAAAGTAAGCACTTCTGGACCAATCAGACTGCCGTAAAATGTATACACGCAAAGAAAATTTAATTATTGAGATACAAATTAAAACTGAAATTTGAAGGGGACAAAAAGTAAAATAAGGAAAAAAATTAGTAAAATAAAAGTAACATAAAATTTATATTTTAAATAGATTTAAAAAAAAGAAATTAAATGAAAAATAAATAGAAAAAAAATTAAAGTATTTGAGATAAAACATTGAAATTACTGAGACAAAACTGAAATAATATCTTTCCTTTTAAATTTGTTCAAGTAAAAAAAGTGGCAGCATTCTGCAACTTAACGTTTTTTCCCCCAAATCCTAACTTTTCATTCACACATTAAATGGGTTTAAGAATTCCCACCAGTATCAAAATTCTGACAAATGTTTTTATTTGAAAACACGCTGCTCATTTTTGGAAGCAACAGTTATGTCTGAGCACTAATAACATGTAAGTTTTAATTTAACATATCATAAGTAAAAAAAATTGATAATTTGACGAGTGTTATGAAAATAAAAGTTTTCTCATTATGCAGAAATTTGACACTTGACATAACATGCACTCCATAATCAGCACACCAGGTTGAATGAATTGAGCATGTGCCACTTAAAAAATCACATTGTACGCTCATAAGCTAGTGCCTAGATAGAATTTCTTTAATATTTTCTAATAAAACTGATATTTAGTGAAGTAACCTACATGTACATAGGCAGTACAGAGATCTACAAAAAAAAAGAAGGTTTTATATTTTATTTAAACTCTTTTTTTGTGGGTGCTAAACTTTTTTCCTTTTTTTTTCTTTTTTTTTACTGCACTCTATACTACTTTCAACCTCTAGAACATATTATGTAAAAAATATACATATACTAAACACAAGTATTAATTTACAGGGAACAGATAATAAAATATATGCACAAATAAACACTGTTTTGAAAATAAAGCAAGTTCAGGACAGACTAGATTTAGTTATGATGAATGGCCAGCACAAAGATTATGACCCTATCAGAGAACAGAGTCATTAAGTTGTCAGCTCTCTGCAATCTGCCATATGTAACCAGGTTCAGGTCATCTCAGGTCATCTCAGGTCATACAAGCCTGCACAGAGTCACACAGCCGTTTATCTCTTCTTTCTACTCTCATATATATATATATACACAGAACAGATTAAAGACATCAAGACTCGAAGACTTGTTTAAATGATTTCTTATCACAGAAAAGTTTTAGCTAGTAATAAAGTTTTTTTTTAAGAGGGACGGGATGCAGCCCAGTGATAAAGCGCTCGCTTGGTACACAGTCGGTTTGGGATCGATCCTCATTGGTGGGCTATTTCTCATTCCAGCCAGTGCAGGACTGGTATATCAACGGCTGTGGTATGTGCTATCCTGTCTGTGGGATGGTGCATATAAAAGGTCCCTTGCTACTAATGGAAAAATGTAGCGGATTTCCTCTCTTAGACTAAATTGCCAAATGTTTGACATCCAATAGCTGATGATTAATAAATCAATGCGCTCTAGTGGTGTCGTGAAACAAAACAAACTTTGTTTTTAAGATTAAAAGCTGGTTTAAAAAAACCAAAAAAAAAAATCTACATTAATTCGGGGACCGTATACTTTTTTTTTCCCCACTTGTGTATTAAAGAATTTTAAAAAAACATAAAATAGCCAAGCTTAATCAGAATGATTTTAAAGGTTGCCCAAGAAGATATTTCCTGTTTTCTGTTAAATGTAATCTTGACGGAAGTCTATTATCAGTTCATAAGAAGTCATACTGGTGCAAAGAGAAATGAATTTGTGTACCTCACTCGATGAGAAGTTGATTTAATATTTGACTGCAGGGCTCTAGTGTGGTCGGGAACTAGGTGTGGGGTTTTAAACATGAACCTAGCAAACTCATTTATCTACATTTTTCCTGGACACCTATATAAATAGCCTAATATTGCACTGTAACAATTGTATTAGCATCAGTGGGGGAGGGTTTGTTAAAACCCCAACCCAGTTAAATATGCCTCTGGATTGGAAACACAAAATGTTCTACTTAATATTATATAACATTCATCAATTCACCTTTATTCTCGAAACATTCAGATCTAGAAACAACTGTTGTGATATAATTTTGTTTTTATCATCGGCTATTGGATGTCAAACATTTGGTAACTTTGACATATAGTCTTAGAGAGGAAACATGCTACATTTTTCTATTAGTAGCTTGCGATCTTTTATATGCACCATCTCACTGTTATTACATACCATGGCCTTTGATATACCACTCGAGGAATGAGAAATAGTCCCATGGGTCCACTGACGGGGATAGATCCTAGACTGACCGCACATCAGGTGAGCACTTTTATACCACTGGATTTAATGCCCTTAATTTAAACTGTGTCAGAATATTAAATAAGTTCTGAAATAAAAATTAAAAAGAAGAAGAAAGTTCATTGTTATTATTGAACAAAAAAAACACTAATAATTTTTTTTTAATAAAACCCCATGAAACTTTACTAACTTGCATCTGTGCCAAGTTATGATGTTCTTTACTATTGAGACATAAGGTATTCGTGCATAAAACTTTTTCAAGAAAAAAACAAGATTGCTAACAGTAGTGATTCATATCAATGTTATTTCATTAATAATTTCAGATATTTCTCAAGTGCAGGCGTCAGAATTCCCAGTAGCAATCACAGTAACACATACATTAGCTGTTAAGACTAAATGTACCTCATTACACTGGGCATACAGCAATTTGAAGCCCTGTCCATTTAACATGCAGTGATTCTTTTTAGGTTTTTGTTTGTTTGTTTGTTTGTTTGTTTGTTGAGGTTGGGTTTTTTTAAATGCCCATGTAAAATTTTAGTAACAGTTGTGCTGTACATTAACTGAATGTGTACTTGACAGTGTTATTAAGTCCACGCATTGTGTATTAATTGCTAGGCAATACAAAAACATCCAAGTTAATTGCTAAAACTCTATACTCAACAAAAATAATTAAGGACTTTTAGTAATTTTTTGTTAGTGTCAAATTACAAAAATAGCAAGTTTTGATCACATATAATGATATATGACTTCTAATCATTATTTTAGTGATATTTGACCCACAATACATGCACAAATCTGGCAAACAGAACATTATAAGCATTTGGCTAGGATTTGTTACACAAGGGTTGATAACAATATTTGTCATTTTGTTCTCTCTTAAAGTTTCAGAATATTCCACAATGTCGACACTTTACAATGGAAGAAGCTGGGATGGGTTTTTCTTTACCATATTTGAAGACACCAAAAATATCTAATGACAATGTCAATTAATGATCCTTAATTAATTTTGAGTATATGTTGCCAGTGATTTTTGTTTGCTGCCAAAATGCATTTCCAATCAGTCACTAGCTTTTCCACCACTTTGCAATAATATTTCAATAAATTTATGTTATTTGAAAGGGATAACACACTAATTGTCAATAATATATTTTTTTTATTTATCTTTGTGCCCTTTAATACCTTTAAAACAGGGTAAGAACTTAATGCTTGCATTAATGATCAAGTTTGTTTCAACACCACTAGAGCACATTGATTTATTAACCTTCGGCCACTGGATGTTAAATATCTGGTTATTTTGACATATAGTCTTAGAGGAAACCCACTACATTTTTCAGTTAGTAGCAAGGGATCTTTTATACATGCACAATTCACTGACAGGATAGCACATACCACAGCCTTTGATATACCAGTTATGGTGCATTAGCTGGAATGAGAAATAGCCTAGGCCCATCGACGAGGATTGATCCCAGACTGACAGCGGCGCGCATCACTGGGCTACATCCCGACCCTGCACTAATGAATCTACTAGTTGCTAGTTCTTCAGGCTAATGGAAAATTTCTTAACAAAATTTTATGATTTACCATGTGGCTCCATCATTATGTCAGTTACAAAGGCAAATAAATATGAATTATGGCCTTTGGCCTAGTCATCAAAAACTGACCTTCATAGAGGTTGATTGTTATTTTAAATTAATATTGTTAAAAAGTTTGGTTTCTTTAATGGCACTACCAGAGAACATTGATTTATTAATCATCGGCTACCAGATGACTGACATGATAGTCTTAGAGAAAACCATTACAGAGATAGCAGCATATATACATTATACTAAAAGCCTTTAATACACAAATTATATATACAGAAGAAAAAAAAGGTTGTTTTATTTAACAACGCCACTAGAGCACATTGGATGTCAAACATATGGTCATTCTGACACTGTTTTTAGAGGAAACCTGCTGTTGCCACATAGGCTACTCTTTTATGACAGGCAGCAAGGGATCTTTTATTTGTGCTTCCCACAAGCAGGATAGCACAAACCATGGCCTTTGTTGAACCAGTTATGGATCACTGGTCGGTGCAAGTGGTTTACACCTACCCATTGAGCCTTGCAGAGCACTTACTCGGGGTCTGCAGTCGGTATCTGGATTAAAAAAAAACCATGCCTCGACTGGGATACAAACCCAGTACCTACCAGCCTGTAGATCGATTGCCTAACCACGACGCCACCGAGGCCGGCATATATATACAGAAGTAAAATGCAGAAACAGAAACCTAACATATATATGCTCTTTTAAACATTATACAAATAGAATACAAAATGAAAAAAGTTTATTTTACAAAAATTGTCAGTTTAAAGATTATGAAGAATATTGGGCACCTTGGTTAATATTCCTGGAAACAAGACATAGCAAAATATTGTTCTAGAGGTATTTATTACAATACAAACTTTAATATTTTCTATTTCAAAATTGCATCTTAACCAGGGCTTCTAGAATTTTATAAAAATCCACTAGCCATGGGATCAGTGATTTTAAAAATGTACTAGCCATGATTAAAAATTCACTAGCCATGGGATCAGTGATTTTAAAAATGTACTAGCCATGATTAAAAATTCACTAGCCCTACTTTAAATAAATACAATTTTATTAATAGTAATAATCAGATATGTCACCTAAAGAGGAAGATTGAACTTAAAAATCCTTAGATTGGGGTGGAAAAGAGGGGGCAGGATATTCATATTTACAAAATATGTAAATGCAGCATTTGACAAGAGGTTTTTTTCCACTAGCCGTCGAGCTAGTTATAGCAATTATTTACTAGCCCAACACTGAATATCACTAGCCATGGGAGTGGGGCAACCATAATCTAAAAGCCCTGCTTAGCATTCATTCTTTCCTTTTTTCCCCCATCTAAACCTTTTCCTTTTTTTACTTCTAACTTCACTGTTAATCCCATATATTACATAATGTATCCGTGTTTAATTATACTGTTGTAATGAACCATATATATTCATATTTTGTTTATATTAGCACAACTGTAAGGTAGTGATATCAGGACCCCCAACCCTGACACTACCATATGTTTCTGGGGTTAATAATCTATTTTACATTTTTTTTTATAAAAGATACCAATCGTAGGGCACTGGTTTAGATAGGGAAAAAAACAACCAGAGAATGGTTCCACAGAGAGAATTTGATCCTATGACCCAACTAGTCCCAAGTATCTCAGATGAGTGCTCTAGATACCAACCAGGCTAGATCACACCCCTGAATACTATCATAAATAAAAAATATCACAACATGACTGCAGTTATGTACATGTTGGTGTGACGTTCATGTATTAATTATCTCCCACTACATCTGCATGTGTACATTCACATTATATTTATTAACATACATGTGCGTACACAGTTAGATACTTAGTATTAAAGACCTGGTCTTCGCTATAAACAGATATGATATATGTGTATGTTCTTAAAACACAGCACTGGACATCTGCCACCTTGCTACATTTCTTAACTTATCAGAAAGACAGCTAGATAAAAACATATATCTGGGCTCAAAGACCTTTACAGGCTTCAGTGAATTAGCCGAGTCAATATTTGAAATACATGTAGGTGCCCCAGTTTTGCTCAGCTTCCTATGTAGTGTGTGTTCCAGCTAGACTGATACTATTTTCAGGTTTCTCACATGTAGCTCTAGACATAAAATAATACAAAATACCAGTCTGGGCAATACACCATAACTGGGTAAACATTAACGGTAGACTAAACTCCAACAAGAGCCTTATGTGTTGGAAAGATGCATACCCGGACCACCAAGACATACTGACATTTTAACAAATGAAAAACACGTAATTTTAGAATTAATAAAACAACGTGATTATTCCTGCTAACTGGGGGCAGCCATTTTGTTTAGTTTTTGTGATGTCCGGTGGTATAGCTTGGGGCGAAGTGACGTCAGCTCAGGTCCAGCTTCTCTATTATGCACAGTGTAAACAAATGCTCTAATTTACGACAAGGCACTTCGCTTTCACCAACCTGACTTGTAAAACAACGTAAATGACTTGATAGTATAATAAACTATTTAACTAAATATATTTCAATTTGCATCAATATAATGAAATGGAGTTATAGTATTTAAAAAAAAAAATTAAATCCAAAGAAGAAAAAAAAGCATATTATTAGGCCTTTTGGTAGGATACGTTCAAGTAAAAACGACCACTCACGATACCTAAGTAATAATTTTCTTTTCTCTGGGACTACGTAATTGGTCAGTTTTGTGATTTTAGATGGGAAAGTCTACTTAATCGAGGGTTTTACAGAATTACTTACAGTAATGAAGCTGGTAAAGTCCATTACGATTTGAGGTTATCACACAATACCCTGTGATCTTCATAAAAGAGGCACGTCTTTTTAGTGTGTCTAGACACAGTGTCTAGGGACCGTCTAAATATACACCTGCCAATCAAGAACCACAGGTACAGGCCACGGAAAGAAAAGACCAATTAAGCATGAAAACACTCCGACTATTATTTCAGTACGTGGGTTAATTTATATACAAAATATAATACAGTTATTTCAACATTTTGACAATGGTGGTTTATTTTGTCTTGAAAAATAAACCACATATACACATTGCTGTGTTACTGGGATGAATATTATTGTTTCTTCAGTTCGAAGACTAATTCCTGACGTGACACGTTAGGTATTACGTAACCACCAGCTCGCCAGAGGGCGTATTCACTGGAATGGTACAAAATGGCTGCTCCCGTTATATATAATAGCCGTCAATTTTAACCGTTTTATTAATTAACTATACGATTATACTTGTTGATATTAAGCAATAATGTGCATTATGTATCATTGAATGTGCACACCAGTCCAAAAGCCTTGCTTTAGCATTCCTTTAAATGAATTCGTTTACTGTATTCTGTAGTTGAAGGTAGCAAGGCATGATGGTAGGAATTAATATAAATGGAAAATCCTCATCACCCATGTCTAACTTTTGAATTTCATTTTCTTATATCATACAAATAAACATTAATCTTAGTTTTCACTAGGACTTTAGCAAACCAAAGAAACACAATGTTCACATTTACAGACAAAAAATGTTTTACTCTGCTTTACTTTGAGGGTGTAAATTCCATGATACATTAGTGGGTAATAATATTGCTCCTCTATTCTAGATATAACAGGAGATCCCGCCTTTAGAAATCTCTTGCTTTTTATTTTTTATTTATGGTAGGAAAGGATGTGAAGACCAATTTTCAGATAATGAGCTAATTTCTTACAATTTTGATGTATACAAATGGTTTATTATGCCACATTGCACATTAGGAACACATAGTCTTAGGTGTGAATTACGGTACTTTTAGCTAAGTAGGTCAGGGCTAGAGCTACCACTCATCACACTTTTCAGCTGAGTTTCAAAAATAACATCCTTTAATAATTAATATTTTGTTCAGAAATAACTGGCATTTCTCGCTCCAGCCAGTATTTCACAACTGGTCTAACAAAGTCTGTGGTATGTACTATCCTGTGGGGTGGTGCATATAAAAGATCCCTTGCTACTAATCAAAAAGAGTAGCCCATGAATTAGCGACAAGGTTTCCTCTCTCAATATCAGTGTGGTCCTTAACCATATGTTTGACGCCATATAATCGTAAATAAAATGTGTTGAATGTGTCGTTAAATAAAACATTTCCTTTTTAAGTTTTGAGTCAGGGTTAAATTGCTAATTTTTATACAAAGTGACAACAAATTTTAATATTTGGCTAATAAAAATTTGTTCAAGTAAGTAAGTTTTAAACAAAATTCAAAGAAATACTCTTCATTTTTAGGTAGGACTCTTGCCTGATGCGCACTTGGTCTAGGATCAATTCCTGGCAGTGGGCCCCATTTCTTGTTCCAGCCAGTGCACCATGATCCTGTCTGTGGGATGGTGCATATAAAAGATCTCTTGCTATTTAATGGAAAAATCAAGCAGGTTTCCTCTCTAAGACTATAAGTCAAAATTATTAAATGTTTGACATCCAATAGCCGATAATCTACTGTGTCATTGACATTAAACAAAAACAAACTTTAACTTTCTACATTTTTGATAACTGGTTAAAACAAAATTATATCCGTGTGAGTCCTGTTCTTACATACATGTATTTACTGCAATAACACTCATTTGTACCCAGTGTGTATGTATATGTATATGTATATGTATATGTATGTATATATGTGTGTGTGTGTATATGTGTGTGTGTGTATATATATATGTGTATATATATATGTGTGTGTGTGTGTGTGTGTGTATATATGTGTATATATATAGATATAGATATATATATATATATATATGTACATGTACACCTACATGTATATGCATTACATAAGAAATGCTGAGATAAAATTGTTTACATATTTAGATAACCAAAACCACTGCATCACTTGATGGTATAGTACATGTACAGTATGTAGCACTGACTTCATTTCGTTTACAAGAATGTAACAACCATGGCAACTACATGTAAATGTGCATCTAAGTTACAGTGTATCTTGAAACATTCCAAAACTACAATTAAAGGAATGCTCGAGCAAGGCTTTTGTACTGGTATGCATATTCAAAGATATACAATGCACATTATTGCTTAATATCAACAAGTATATTATTATATTTAATTAATAAATCGGTTAAATGTGATGGCTATTACATATGACGGGCGCAGCCATTTTGTACAAATACTACTATCCCAGTGAATACGCCCTTTGGCAAGTCAGTGGTTACGTAATATTTAACCTGTCAAGTCAGGAATTAGTCTTAGAACTGAAGAAACAAACATATCTGATTTCTGCTCAATGTTCTGTAATAATATCCATCCCAGTAAGCCAGCAATAAGTATACATTATTTTACAATACCAAATAAATCACCATTGTCAAAGTGTTGAAATAACTGTATCATGTTTTGTCCATGCATTTACCTACGTACTGAAATGATAAACGGAGTGCTTTCTTTGTTAATTGGTCTATACATTTCAGTGGCCTCCATCTGTGATACCGGTGGTATTATTAACATTACAGAATACCGTATTTTCCTGTGTATTATGCGCACTTTTTCCCCCAGAAAATACAGGTTAAAAATGGGGGTGCGCACTATACATAGCAATAGAAAAAATGTCTTTTAAAAATGTCCAGCGATTACCCATGAAAAATCGGTAGTTTACGGTACTTTACAGGTTATTGACAGTGTTCATTACAACGAAACATCAAAACCCTCTTAAAAATCGCTTTTCACTTGTGATGGTTGTAATAAATGCAAAATAAATCTACAAAAGTATCCATACCTCGCCAAAACGTACACAAAAATGACAAAACTGGACCGTAAATATTTTTAATTTCCAAAAGATTTAATTCGACCATTTCCGGCAAACCGGAAATATACCACACTATTATAAAATTAGAAATCTCGCGCATTCACGTTAGCCATGAGAATGAAATGTAATATGCTATATTTTTGTTTTCATATATTTATTAGTAATTTACAGTGTATGGGGTATATAACTGTTTTGATTTATGCACGTGTGAGTCTGTGACATGTAAGTACGCAAGTACTAGCCTTTATTTAATGTAACATGTAGGTCTATGTACTCAAATACCTAACTTAAGTTTTGTTTCTTGAATATACCGCTTCTTTCGCCTTTTGTTAATTTTGGTGACGGGGAAAACGGTACATCTTGCATTCACTGTCGATTTTGTGGTTTAAAAAAACGGTGCGCATTATATTGTGGTTTATGTTTTTTTTCTTGGAATAAACGTTCAAAGTGGGGGTGCGCATTATACACCGGTGCGCATAATACATGGGAAAATACGGTATTGGGAAATACCTGCCATCCCTAAAATGGTAATGGACATTATCAGCCATCATGCTTTATTACTGTAAATCATTCTGTAAAACTATTGATTATCGTTAAGTAGACTTTCCCATCTAAAATCACAGAACTGATCTATTATGTAGTCCCAATGAAAAGAATATAATCACTTGGGTATCGTAAAGTGGTTGTTTTCTCCAACGTACCCTACCAACAGGCCTAATAGTATGCTTTTTTTCTTTGGAATTTTTAAGAGAGAAAAATACTATAACCCCAATCCATTCTATTAATGCAAATTGAAATATATTTAGTTAAATAGTTTATTATATTATCAAGTCATTTATGTTGTTTTACAAGTCAGGTTGATGAAAGCGAAGCGCCTTGTCGTACATTACTGCATTTGTTTATACTGTGCATACAGGAGTTTGTATGAGCTGACGTCACTTTGTCCCAAGCTAGGGTACCAGACACAACGAAAACAAAAGAAAATGGCTGCCCCCAGTTAGTAGGAATAATTACAATTTTTTTTATTAACTCTAAAATTAGGCATTTTTCATTTCTTAAAGTGCCAGTATGTGTCATCTTTCCAACACATAATGCTCATATCTGAGTTTAGTTCCCCTTCAAAGGAGATGTCTTACCAAACTAAGAATATGCGCTCACTGTCGAAATTGAAAGAGACAGGTATCAAAACTTAAAGCTGCTGACAGTAACATAATTTATTCAACCAATCACAAGTTGTGTTCATTTATGTCTACACCTTCTTACTGTGTACATATGCGGTCAAGATCCATTTATTTTTTTATCAAGATTCAGAATTATATAACTTTATACAGATGGGGCTTTTTGATACTCGACATCAAAAGAAACAAGCAGCAAGCCTCAGCATATACGGAAGCGCAACTGACAGGTCAGGTCAGGTCATAGGGTTTTACATGCACATTCAGAACAAGCTGTTGTAGCGCACGCCCATCGTGGGCACAAGAGCCAGCCTTGGCCGGCTCTTCCGTCCATGACAGGAAAGGTGGGGGGAGGGGAAAGGAGGGACCGCCTGCACTGGCAGGTGCAAGGGAGCACCAGCAGCCCGATCGAATTGGTAGCAGGTGGGTGGGGGCAACTGACAAAATTTGTCAGCTATTAAGAGTTACATAATTTTAACCAGCATTTTTTAACAGCCATTTGTCCATTTGATACACATTAATTTACTACTTTTTAGATCCTATCTGTCCATGACAATGGGTTAATTATTAGTCGTTAGTATTTTTATGTACTTCAACACTGCTGGCTTTAACCAGACAATGTTTGCTAGTTAAACATAGAAATAAAATTATTGTATAGAAATTAGAATAAACGTAATTAACTCAATGTTGATTTAAGCACTACATACAACACAGTGCTAAGCAGGGTTTCTGCCAGTGGTGACGGTGGGTAAAATGTACATATCTTAAAATCTTGCAAAGTAATGGGATAATTTTTTCTAATTTTTAGACAGAGGATAGAAACAGAACTGCAGTTTAATATTTGGCAAAGTGTATAACATGCAATGTCCAATTTGAAGATATTTCAAACCCATAACCACCTAATGTAGGGCTAGCTCTGGGAGAGCAGAAAATTTAGCCAAATTATCTATTAAATTAAAAAAAATTGCAGAAACTTGGTGATTTTTCAACAAATTATTATGTCAAATTATTTCCCAAAATTAAAATAAAATTTGCTATTTCTTTTTGAAATTTGCAATGGGTGAATTTGGTGAGTGTCAGAGCTAGCCCTGCTAATAGGGACACTTATGGTCCATGTATTTCGCTTTCATTGAATCTGTCTTATTTCACCCTAAAATCAGTTCGCATCCAGAATATATTCGCCATTGAGTCCCATTTATTACAATTTATATGTTGAGTTTTTCTGTTCAAAATATTTACTAAACAAAAATGTTTGACTAGTACTAAAAAAATAAATATTCTCAATACATCATTAGCATAATGCATAAGTTTGCCTGTGTTTAAATGATAATTACTGCACGTTACGCACAGTTTGCTAATCTTGTATAAGATGACGTATTTACCATACCTTCATAATTCTGAACATACATGTACGTTCAAATTAACAGTGCTCAGAAATGTTGCCTATATGGGTTTATCACTAAATAACATTAATCCATCCACTTCAATTATTTATATACGAGACAGAAGTATTGCAAAATGTCAAAAACAGAACACAACTTCACTACACTCGGGACCATCGTGACATTTGAGGCATACATACATGTATACATACATATATATATAATATAAATTCCCAGGAACAGAAGTGCTTGTTGATAATTATAGTTATCTACACTTTCTAAGGGTGTCAATGTTTTTACAAATTTATTGTAAACCTTTATTCCACATATTACACCAACCTCTGTGATACACATGTAGGTTGAAGAGTTTGTTATTGCCGGCAATGAGTGAACTCTAAAAAGCAATGGACAAAGGACAAATCAACGAATAGGTCTTATTTATGTTAACAGAATAAAAACTACTAATACACACACTACAGAAAGAAACCCGACAGCACCCACATTCAGCTACGCTTCGTGACACTCCGTCGCAAGAATTACAAAGCTCGGAGACCTATTTTGTGACGTAGATCACGTGATCACCCACTGGGCGATTCCACTTAGTAGACGGAATGGCTGAGTGGGCGATCATCTGATGCAACGTCACGATATAGGTCGGCGAACTTAGAATTCTGCTGTCCGGAGTTTGCCAAAGCTTAGCTGAATGTGGGTGGTGTCGGGTTTCTTTCTGTAGTGTGTGTATTAGTGATTAATATGTGGATTTTTTTTAATCATTTAATTCGAAAATGATCGATGTAAAAGTATTTAACATCAAACATAGGATTGTTGTGACATTAGAGCAGAAATCTTTGCCAACGTTTTGGTTGTCAGGAATTGCCAAAAAAATACACAGCTTGGTCTCTGACTGTAATGAGAGCGTATTTATATCCAAATGTCCGTCTAGCTCTCTTACAGTCAGAGTACTCAGGCTAGTAATAACAGGGCTCTAAGTTAAGAATTTGTTGCCAATGGCAATTTTTTAAAACATTGCCACGGGTGAAACAACCCACAGATGGCAATTTTGAGCCTGCCTACAGCAGTGTTTTCTTCACTGAAAGGTTATTTTGCATATTTCAAAAGTACAAATTTATGTTAAATACTAGCAGGTAATATACACCAGGTAATATACACCAGGTATATAGTCTGCAATTGTTGTCAATGTGAGACGTTCCCGACCTCCAACAATTTATATCTTAATGTGAAGTTCAAGTCTTGTAATAAGGGCAAAATGACAAGTTACGTACCTGTAAATTATTTTCTTGCTGAAATTAACTAATCCTTAAAAACATTTGTAAAAAAAAAAAAAGTGGTCTTGCCCTTTAAACAGCATCAATCACTAACTTACCAACTGAAACTCTCTTCTGCGATCAAAAGCACTTCGAATTCCACCATCCTTCCACAGTTTTCTCATTGGCTCAATATAAAGTGAAAACTGTTGTTCATCCAATTTTTGATTTCCATCAAAACTGAACACAAATATTTCATATTTAGCAAGTGATTCATCAGTGAGTGGAATGCCGAGTTTATTCCTGGCGTCTATCAACACTCGCATGCCTTTCACGATATTGCTATAAATACACGCTCTAAACTCTCTCAACTGTTCATCGTCGAATTCCTGGCCATGGATAATCCTCATTTGTTTCAAAAAAGTGCTCTTACCGCTTTCCCCAGCTCCTAACAGTAACAATCTAACCGTCCGACTAAATGTCAGTTTGTCTTTGTATAACTTTTTGTCAATTTGCCGACTATGGGCTCGCTGAGATTTTTCGTGATCGCTGACACAACATGACATGATCACCTCCGCCATCTTGGGTGTTTTACCCCGCCCATGACGTCACAAGACAAACTTCCGGTTTCCCCAAAAATATTTTACTTTTTATCATAAGTTAATTTTAGGTTTGAATAATAATTTAATGCGATTCGATGTGAATCCATTTAGGGAAATAAAGTTTTAAATATTTATGCTGTTCAGATCCAAGTAATTTGTGTAAATGTCCGTTTGGGAGGTTCATCTGTACGGTTATTTATGGATTCTATAAATCAACTACAAACGGAATTCGTTTTATTCTCCTAATCCTACCATATATTTTATTTATTTATTTACTATTTATTTATATTCTATTAATGCTTTCAGGGCGCATTATGAATATATTCATTCATGCAGATGGGATCTAAGTTTTTTTAAAGTCCAATATGGTTCTCAAAATAGGTGGGATATAAACAACTACAGTATGCATAAACGTGAGACGTTTTGAACTTTTGTCTGATCTGGGGTTTGGGGAGAGGAATGCTGATCTGGGGTTTGGGGAGAGGAATGCTGATCTGGGGTTTGGGGAGAGGAATGCTGATCAACTCGCCCCAAAATCAACTCGCCCCAGACTTTACTGTCCGTAAATAATTGTGACGAAATTAAAAATGGACCTCTACAACTTTGGTGTTATTTTATTTATCAATATCACAGTGAAATTCCGCTATTACCACTTATTAAAATGAGACCGGCCTCGGTGGCGTCGTGGCAGGCCATCGGTCTACAGGCTGGTAGGTACTGGGTTCGGATCCCAGTCGAGGCATGGAATTTTTAATCCAGATACCGACTCCAAACCCTGAGTGAGTGCTCCGCAAGGCTCAATGGGTAGGTGTAAACCACTTGCACCGACCAGTGATCCATAACTGGTTCAGCAAAGGCCATGGTTTGTGCTATCCTGCCTGTGGGAAGCGCAAATAAAAGATCCCTTGCTGCCTGTCGTAAAAGAGTAGCCTATGTGGCGACAGCGGGTTTCCTCTAAAAAAAATCTGTGTGGTCCTTAACCATATGTCTGACGCCATATAACCGTAAATAAAATGTGTTGAGTGCGTCGTTAAATAAAACACTTCTTTCTTTACTTATTAAAATGGTTTTATATCGGGTAAACCCGTCAAGCCTATTTTAACGACGTTTGTGAGTATCCTTAAAGGAAAGATCAGGCAAGGCTTTTGTACTTCGACTGGTGTACATATTCAACAATATTTAATGCACATTATTTTTTAAAATACTGTTATATTTAATTAATAAAACGGTAATGATATGAGTTGATGAACAGTGTGGGGCGAGTTGACCAACCGCTGGGGCGAGCTGATCTGCTTCCGAGGAGAGCACCACGACTTGTATACCAAAAGCCGTGGTATGTGCTTTCCTGTCTGTGGGAAAGTGCATATAAAAGATCGCTTGCTGTTAATGAAACAAAAATGTAGCGGGTTTCCTCTGATAGTTACGTGTAAGAATTACCAAATGTTTGACATCAAATAGCCGATGATTAATAAATCAATGTGCTCTAATGACGTTTTAAAAACAAAACAAACTTTAACTTTAAACTTTAACTATACTGTAGTATAGTAGACCCCACATGTACAGTCTATCGTGTTTTATTAATTAGTTGTGTTCCATCAAATGTTAAATTAATTATTGTTGGATTGGATTGGTTAATTACATATTAACGTGCATTAAGGTTCAAACACGTCTCTCCCGGGCATAATCGCTGACTGCGCTTGTGATTGGGTCCGGGACAGAAGGGGGTGGGGTGTTGAATTGGAAATGGGCAGAATTTTTAAAATAACAATTGCGCATTTCAAGTCGATTTAGGCCTATAATCATCTGGCTATAACTACCTACGACAGGCTCGGATTTAGTGGGGGGCCCCAAGGGGCCCGCCCCCCCCCCCTATTTTTGGGGTCAAGTTATTATTATTTTTAAACTATAGCATACACTAGAGTGGAATTACACAAAAATGCACTTATTTCCCAAGAGTCTTTAAATTATATTGTATGGTCCTACAAGTTTTCGTTGATTTCGACAGAGGAATGACTTACCAATATCATCGACGATTTTACGTGACCTGAAATATACTAGTACACCAGTTGCAGAAAGAAAGAAATGTTTTGTTTAACAATATACTCAACACATTTTATTTACGTTTATATAGCGTCAGAAATGAGAAAGGAAACTCGCTGCCGCGACTCCAGGGTCTACTCTTTCAGATTAGCAGCAAGATATTACATACCATGGCTGTTGATACACATTGGCCCAGTTGTTTCAAAGCAATGTATATTACTATTGTTTCGATATTTCTTCCCATTTACCGGCAGCCGCAGTCAACGGAAAACCAGCCTAATATGGGAAGGAGAGATGACCACTTTAACTTTTAAAAAAAAGAAGAGACCAGAGTTTATGAAATTTTGAAGATAACAAAAGCAGTATGACAATACCAAAAACATACGTTAATATAGCTATTTTGTTACTCAGATGCGAGGAAATCGCGTTTCAGGCCACTTAAATTTCAAAATTTCGCAGGGGAGCATGATCCCGGACCCTCCTAGGAATCTCGGGCGCTTTGCGCCCTCGGCCCCCCCCCCCCCCCCCCCCACCTATTTAAAAATTCTGGATCCGCCTGTACGCTAATCATTATCGCCGTGATAGAAAGGAAAGGAAATGGTTTTATTTAACGACGCACTCAACACATTTTATTTACGGTTATATGGCGTTGGACATATGGTCAAGGACCACACAGATATTGAGAGAGAAAACCCGCTGTCGCCACTTCATGGGCTACTGTTTTCGATTATCAGCAAGGGATCTTTTATATGCACCATCCCATAGACTATCGCCGTAATAGAGCATTTATGAAAGAAGAAAAAAAGTATATACCGTATATATCATAGTAATTTTTTAAAAAGTAACGCTGTTCAGTATACCTACGGTACATAACGTTTGGACCTCGGGCGTTACTTTAATTGAATGGCCCCTTAGTTGTACGTCTACAGATAAATGCACTGTTGATTAGTTCTGTAAAGGCATAACGACATTTTGAAGTGTTGATCTGGTAATTTTAAATTGTTAAAATTAAGATTCTCCAATCGAATTCGCCGTGTTGTGGGGAGCGGGATGTAGCCCAGTGATAAAGCGCTCGACTGACCACTGCGCGATCGGTTTAGGATCCATCCCCGTCGGTGGGCCAGTTGGGCTGTTTTTGTTCCAGCCAGTGCACCACGACTGGTATATCAAAGGCCGTGGTATGTGCTATTATGTCTGTGCATATAAAATATCCCTTGCTGCTAACAGAAATATACTACTCAAAAGAATTTAAGGGTCAACAATTTATAACCAAATAAGTTTCAGAGTGTATTAGATTGATGATGTAAACTACACCAAAAAAATTATTTATTGTTCCATATTTACCAAAAACCACAAATAAACGTCACTGTATACAAGAAAGTCACATGACATGCTGTCAAAGTTGAAGGTTGTCAAACATGGATTTTACACATTAGAACATTCGTTTAATAGTGTGTGAATCCACCCCTGGCGCGAATACACTCGACACATCGTTGCCTCATGCTGTTGATCAGACGTCTGAAGAACTCTTGGGGAATGGCCTGCCACTCTGCCATAAGAAGTTGACCCAGATCATGAAGGTTGGCTGGAGGGGCATGGTTATCCCGAACTCTCCTGCCTAATTCGTCCCAGGCAGCTCTATTGGGGCCAAGTCAGGCGAATATGCTGGCCAATCCATCCTGGCGATACCTTGTTGTCTGAGAAAGTTCGTTACCACCCTGGCGCGGTGGGGTCTGGCATTGTCATCCTGCAGAACTGCCCCGCCGCCAATCTGCTGAAGGCCTGGGAGAACCAACGGCCGGATAATCTCATTCAGATAGCGGATTCCATTCAGATTGCCATCCACCACATAGAGGGGGGGGGGGGGGGTCCTGTGGTAGATAGAGATGCCGCCCCACACCATGACGCTGCCACCACCGAACCGGTGACGTTGTCTAACGTTAACGTCAGCGAAGCGCTCCCCAGGACGTCTGTAGACACGAACCCGACCATCGTTGAACTGGAGACTAAACCTGGACTCAGTGAACATCACTCAAACTCACTGAACACGTTGCCACCGCAGATGAAGCGTGCACCAGTGACGTCTGGCCGTTCTGTGACGTGGTAGGAGTGGTGGTCGAACAGCCTGGCGACGGCAGCGTAGATTATTGGCTCTCAGACGATTGCGTATTGTTTGATCAGACACTCGAGTTCCAGTCGCAGTCCGCAGATTGTCACGTAATCGGCATGCAGTGGTTGTGCGTTGACGTAGAGCCATATTGGTGATGTAGCGGTCCTCTCTATTTGTAGTGCTTCGGGGTCTTCCCGAACGTGGACGATTTCGAACAGAATTCGTTGCTTGGTACCGTTGCCACAGTCGGCCAACGACACTCTGACTGACACCAAGTCTCGGAGCAACATTTCTTTGCGTATTGCCATCCTGAAGCCAAGCAATAGCCCTTCCTCGATCTTCGATAGTCAGTTGAAGTCGTACCATTGTCGAATTTGGAGTGTGCACCGTACACGAACGCAAGCTCCAATTATACGGAAATTCAGCATTGGGAACAAGGAATACACGTGCAAAGCGTGCAAATAAAGCGCTTTGTGAAAAAGCAAGTTATGGGCACTTAGCAGACCTTTCGCTTTCGCCCTAATTTACGTGCAAATGTAAGCATGTTTTCGCCATTAGAACTAGTCGACAGTGTCAATGACAGTGGATTTTAATTCATTTATGGGTTGCTTAGACCCACTTTCGTCAAAATGGAACAATACCATGCGTGACATTATGGTCTAGCTAATATAATTGACATTCAGAAAATAATGTCGAAAATATCGTCTGACCCTTAAATTCTTTTGAGTAGTAATATGTCGAAATTACCAAATTTTTGACAACCAATAGCCGATGATTAATAAATAATGCAAGGTTATCCAACTGTCTGGTGTAGGTTGCAAGCATTTCAACTAACTTTATAACCGTTATTGTGTAGGCCTATATGTATACGTCTAGCTAACTACATTATACTCTGTATCGTGGCGTGGAGCTATAGCATTTATGAGGGGGAAAAAAACACATAATCGTTTGAGTAAAAAAAAAAGAAATTGCGTTGCCTAACGCTGTTCAGTAGGTGACCGGTGGCGGATCCAGAAAATCCATTTGGTGGGAGGGGCAGTGACATGAGGTGGAATGCCAAGGGGACTTTGGGTGAGGTTCGGAGGGGGTCGTAAAAAAATGAATATGTAATAAAATTATACCTGTCGCAAAATTTAAGGGGGGGGCGGGCACCTCCCCCCCCCGATCCGCCTCTGGTTATATACCCCTACCTACCCCTGTGTGGGCCTACAGCTAATGGCTCCTAGCTAGTTCGCCCCCGATCAGTTTTCCAAGCCATAACTATCAGTTAACATTAACTACACATATTTTGGGGTTTTTTAATTTTCATTCTTATTATATATTGAAGATGACTTTGGCCGATGATGTTTATTCATAATTATGCACGATGTTAATTATCATACAATCTATACCATTTCTAGAACGTAAAGGTGTAGCTAGGCTAACTAGTAAAATTTGTAGACCTACCTTAAATTATATGCCCATAAACAATTAAAACTAAATAGTTAAATCTAAAGGCATGCTGTCACTAATTTTAGAGCCTTATTTCTCTAAATATGGATTTATACCTTCGTGTGGTTCTCCAGACAGTGGAGGAATATAATCTAGAAGAAGAAGAACATGGCATCTTCCGTAGTTGGAAGGTTGAGTTGTAAGCCATGCTCAGTAAAAAGTGCTTGGAAAACGTCACTGCGATATGCATCAAATGCTTATTACGTTTTGTAAGATTTGTATAATATATTCTGTTATATATGTTTCGCATGACAGTGGAATATCATCTGATAATAGATATTATTGGCAGGTCACGTTTACACAATGTGACAATGTTACGTGCATGCAACTGATTAAGGTCGCCAACATACACTTTCCGCACGATTGTTTTTGCTTCGTACACAAGAAATATAGCATTCTTAATGTAATTTAACTTCATATACAATAGTTGGGTTTTTTTAAATGAAAAAAATTGTGAACCAGGCTACTCCATAAACTGGTCTATTTAAGTTTGACTTGTTTTTAAGAAATTTGCAAACTATTGAACCCTGACATCAAAATACTTTTGTTGAATTAAGAAAACCTTCATGCATTTAATCTCTTCATAACAGAAAATGTCATGCATATTAACATTTGTTGGTTGATTTTGACAATGAAAAAAGAAAGAAATGTTTTATTTAATGACACACATTTTATGTATGACTATATGGCCTCAGACATATGGTTAAGAACCACACAGATATTGAGAGGTAACCTTCTGTCACCACTTCATGGGCTACTCTTTTCATTTGGCACCAAGGTTTCTTTTATATGCACCATCCCACAGACAGGGTAGTACATACCACAGCCTTTTGATATACCAGTCGTGGTGTACTGGCTGGAACGAGAAATAGCCCAATATGCCCATCGATGGGGATCGATCCCAGACCAATCGAGCGAGCGCTTTAACATGGGGGCTACGTTTGACATCCAATAACCAATGATTAATAAAATCGGTGTTCTCTAGTGGTGTCATTAAACAAAACAAACAAACTTGTTACGATCGCTCTCTCAGCCATAGATCACTCTAGAGTGAAAACACAGAATTGCTGCCTACTACCAGGTAGGCAAGATTCCAGCTCTAATACAACAATACCCTATGTTAAACGCCAAATACTTTTACTTTGTTTATTTTCGAGTTCACCGATAACAAATATTTCAGATATTAACTAGTAATACACACACCACAGGAAGAAACCAATCAGCACCTATGTATTTAACCAGAACATTATTTATAGGGGATGCTGTTGGTGTTATATTAGAGTAGGAATCTTTGCCTACCCGGTGGTAGGCAGCAATTCCATGTTTTCGCTATAGAGTGATCATAACCATCCAAGTGTCTGTTTAGCTCTCGAATGGTAACCTTCACTCAGGCAAAATAGTTTTCAGTTCCATATTGAGCAAACAATGCCATATACATGTCAGTATGTTTTTATTTTTCCTAGATACACCATTTGTCCAATCTAATATATATATTTTTTAAATGGTATGACTGTTACATTTACTGGGTATGAAGCCAACACGACCTTACCAAGCCACAGGATTTTACAGAAACAAGCATGATGGTAGTATATTTACAAAATCACTGAACCAAATTTCTGTTGCCCACTATAATGTAACCATCCATCCCTGATTACTGAAAACAAAAACAGTTTGCCATGTGTTCCAATGTTGAAATCCTCTTAGCGTTAGTAAATATTTTACTGATTCTACCAACCTTCACTAAACAGGTTTTTTTAATAAGTTTGGTTTGGATTCATGAATTTTTTTTTAAAGTATAAGTGTTGTGGACATAACAAAAATATTGACAAAAAACATGTTTGTATGGGGTATAAAACCAACATGAATAATTCAGGTACTTGCTGAGTGTCAACATTCACTGATTTACCACCACTAAATGGTTACTTTGAAAAATAATTGGCTCTTTAATAAAGATACATTATTGTCACAGCTTAATATCTGATTTTATAAAATTTCAGATTACCTGAGATTCCACCAGACACCCCAGACACCAACCCACTGTTAAAGCACGAAAACAGGTTATTTCCTGAGTTTTCCGAGATCACAGCCGACCAGTGTGTAACAGGGTGTGCCAAGCTGTCAATAGATTTTGAAACAAAGCTCGGAAATCACATCGATAAGCTAAAAGGTTTGCTGTATTGTGACATGTAGGTCTTGCCAACAAAAAAAGGATGATTTAGATTAAGACATCTTGTTTCTTACCGTTCATTAATTGACCATGTCTTACTTTTAAAAACAAATTTAACACTAGATTAAAATTTATAGTGCAATTATAAGCCATGATTCATCAATCTATGACTTGGTGAGAAATGGCGCTAAATGCAAAAACTTACTTAATATTAACTAAACGCTAATGTATTAAAGGAACATACCATATCACAAAATGCATTTCTCTAATTTTTAAAAGCACACGTGCGTCTGAGAAGTAACAGTTATGGAGTCGAGTTTTAGTATCTTTTTAGAGAGTATTTTACCATTTCAAAGTCACAGACTCATGTTTCACTCAATTGTAACTTTATCTAAATTACAGGTTTGTAGATTAACTAAACTAAGTGTTAATTTCCACAGTTTGAAACTAGGGTATGTAACTTTAATAAAAAAATAAACAATTTTACTTTTAAAACAAAATTTAATATGAATTAAAATAAACATGCTTAGGTGGAGCAAGTTTACTTTTAAAACAAAATTTAATATGAATTGAGATAAACATGCTATATAGTAAGTTTCATTGGTCTAGGACCTACAGTTTGGGAGAAATGGATCTAAATGCAAAAAACTTAATGTTGGAGCTAAACACAAAAGTTAATGCCATCACCATAAAAGAAATATTTTTTCAATTCGTCAAGGTGAAAGAAAAATGGTTAATTTAGAAGACAGTAAAATAAGTTAGGAACAGTTATTCAGGTTACCTGTCGGTAAAGTTGAAAATATTTACTATTCTCAAAAACATCCGATTAAATAAAAACAACCCCACATACTCTTTGATCAGTTGTGATATATTCAGATATACAATACACATACATGTATCGGTACAATGAGAACAGTTGACAATAAAAGTATTAAAGAAAGAAAGAAAGAAATGTTTTATTTAACGACGCACTCAACACATTTTATTTACGGTTATATGGCGTCAGACATATGGTTAAGGACCACACAGATTTTGAGAGGAAACCCGCTGTCGCCACTACATGGGCTACTCTTCCGATTAGCAGCAAGGGATCTTTTATTTGCGCTTCCCACAGGCAGGATAGCACAAATCATGGCCTTTGTTGAACCAGTTATGGATCACTGGTCGGTGCAAGTGGTTTACACCTACCCATTGAGCCTTGCGGAGCACTCACTCAGGGTTTGGAGTCGGTATCTGGATTAAAAACCCCATGCCTCGACTGGGATTCGAACCCAGTACCTACCAGCCTGTAGACCGATGGCCTGCCACGACGCCACCGAGGCCGGTATAAAAGTATTAATAACAGATGTCGAAATAAACATAATATGAGGTCACTCCTATATGTCTTACCATGAATTACAGGCCTGGTTATAACACCTTGATCAGTAATTACTACTATAAAATTCCTCCATAGATGCTCTAATATATTATTATTTCTTCGTTTCCAAAGTACCATTCTTGACTTTCTTGACATCTCGTAACCTGAATGAGCATTTTTTACTTATTTCGATGCTTTTTAGTGAATAGATATAATGAATAATAATGAAATTATAATGAAAACAACAAGAACTTGATGTGGTTGTGTTAATCTATAGGTTACTAGGTGTCTATTCTGTAGTAACCTATATAGTATACGTACGTTACCAGACACTGCTTACTTTGATGCCTGTTTTAGAGAGAGCATGTTTCGTATTTTATAGTACCAGAATGTTCTGTTGAAAACAGCAGAAATTGTGGACATTAATTATAAAGTTTTGTTTTTTAATACCGTCTTAATATTTCAGATCAAAGCTATGAAAAGACTTTTAAGAGTGTGTTTGAGCCCATAGAGAAAGACATAGCCCCACTCAGTAATGGATGGAGAACAGCTAAGATTCTGAATTATGTTCGTCAAAAAGATGGCTTCAGAGATGCATTTGTCAGGGTGAGTTGCTATCATAACATCCTTTTCTTGCAGAGATTTGTTACTTAACCTTTCGACTACTGGATTCATTTTTGACAAAAACCAAATCAAATTTATTATCAAATTAGCTGTCACAATCAAATATTGATGACCGCAACATGCTGCCATTGTTGTCTAGCAAAAATACTTGCTGAAAACCATTTTCAACTCAAAATTCCAAGGTACTCTTTCCTTTGAAAAACTTAAATCTAAAGACACAGGAAGCTGAGTTGTCTTTCGTTTCCTGTTAATAAGTCGATGAGCATCGTGTGCAAAACGGCAGGAAATGTGAATTGAGGAATATTTGTATACAGTGTACAGTATGTCGACTGGCATGACATCGGGCGAGATATCTTGCCTGCAGTTGTCAGAAGGTTAATAACTACACTGCTATAAAATGAGGGGCAGGATGTAGTGCTTGCTTGGTTTTGTGGTCACTCTGGGATCTATCCCCATTAGGGTATTTTTCTCGTTCCAGCCAGTGCACCACAACTGGTATATCAAAGGCTGTGGGATGGTGTATATAAAATATCCCTTGCTACTAATGAAAAAATGTAGCTGGTTTCCTCGCTAAGACTATGGGAAATTTACCAAATGTTTGTCATCCAACAGTGCTCTAGTGGAGTTGTTAAGCAAAACAAACTTTAACCTTAAACAGTTGATCGACCTTCAGCAGTGAATGTCTTCAGAGCAGTCATTAAAAGAAACTGTTCAGAGTTTGCTGCTATTGTAATATGTTCCCGACCAGTAGATTCTTTTTAATGACTTCTATTAAATATGCAAGGTATTTTCTTGTTTAGAATATCGATGTCTGTAAATTCAGTGTGTCTCTGGTTGTTTTAATATGTGCAGTAAACAAAGCTAGATTTTATTTTCCAATAATTTTGTGAAAATTAAAAAATATATGTTAGGAATTAAAAAGACGTTTAAGTTACAACAAATATTACAATTACAAGAAACACACTGGATATAAAGACAAGAAAATATATTTAAAGTGTAATTGAAATTGTTAAAAGGCTGTATTAATCAGAAACATCTTGCAATGGCATTAAACTCGGAACAATCCCTTTAAAAATATATACTGGTATCTATAGTTAAATGTTGTTATCTCAGGATATATGAAAATCGAAAAATTGTCTCATGACATAATTTCATCATGCAACCATGTTTCCTCTGACAAGATAACTCCTATCTGATAATTCAAAGTGTTAATTATATCACTGCTGATAACACATTTGTTGATAAAATTAGATTTTTTTTTATTGCTGGGTGTTATCAGGTTATTAGGAAATGAATTTTGTGTGTCTGTATGTATATATGTGTATATATCAGAAACCTTTCATATAAAATTGTTTATACAGGGTTCGCACGCATCCTGGAAAACCCTGGAAAGTGCTTAAATTTTTTTTTACCCTGGAAAGTCCTTAAATGTCCTGGAAAAGTCAGAGTACCTCCTGGAAAGTCCTGGAAATTTGAAATTTTGTTTCTAATTTTTTTTTAATGATGTTACAAATATATAAATAATCACGTTTGACTTAGGTACCCCTCCCCCAAAAGAAAGAAAGAAAACCCCCCACAAAAACAATACCTAAACGCATCGATGATTATAATGAGGTCGACTGCCATTGGTCAGTTGTTGAGCAGGAAATACTGTGTTGGTTTATTTGGTCTATAGATAGGCGTATTGGTGCTCGTTAGAGCACGAGTAGATAATCTTAATTGAGATGGCGACACAATTCTTCAAGCATGGAATCCGGATAAAAAATATATACCAGTATGACATTTAAAAAAAACCGAAAAACGGGTAGATGTGTAAATCACTTCTGCGACAATGCCTAATGGAAAGTGTACGTTTAACGACAGGTGGCTAAAAAAAATTATTTTTAGAAAAACAAGCACGCGTCTGACGTCATATAAGTTGACTACTTGCATGTAAATAATTTTATGGACCTGTTAAATCCTGACAAGTTCGAGTAACTGAATCAATCCATTTAGTTCGTAAATGTTAATTAAACAGTGTATAATTAAGTAGGAATTAACACCTCACAAAGTGAGCTATCGCTATAACAATGGCCCACCGCTTGGGTCTGAATCCTGTGCGGCGAGTCATGACCATGATTAATCATTTGACCGGAAAGAAGCCCATATCTTTAAATAAACCCCATCGATGTAACGTGAGATTAAGAATTAGTTTAACACCATAGAGATTTGCAAAGGTCTCGTTCAACAATCGTAATAGTGTATAACATTGTTACACTTGTTTCTTTTGGTGGTGTCGCCTATGTTTAATCGATCTACTTGAGCCAAGCCAAAACAAAGGAGATGTATATTTCAGAAGGCGCATGTGCAACACGCTTTGATTTAGCAGCTGAGCTTTAGCTGCAAGGATTTAATTGACAACTAATTTACACAAGGAGGCGTGGACAAGACCGGTTTAGATCACACCAATAATTATAAACGTTCTGAGCTGTTTCATACTTGTTTGTGTGTGTGTGTGTGTGTGTGTGTGTGTATATATATGTATTCTATTTGAGTATTAGATACATGTTTATATCACTATTTTGTACAATGTACAACAAATGTAGTAAATAAAACAGTTTTAGTTCACAACTTTACCATCCAAAAGTTATATCCAGAGTGGGGTGTGACTACTGTAGACCGTGTGTAACAAGTATCGTATGTTGGAGACATAGCAGCCACTGACTAAACAATCTGCTAGGGTGTCGTTAAACAAAAACTTCTTTCCAAGTCATATATTCAGACCCCTGGAAAAAGGTAAAATAGTCCTGGAAAATGAACGAAAATAGCTCTTAAAAGTCCTGGAAAATGAAACCATTTGAAGTGTATGAACCCTGTTATAAGGTACACAACAGAAAATGTGTAGCAATTTAGATATACATTTGTATTTAAGACGATAATATTCACTTGTTAAATTTTCACTTTGATTTGCAGTGACCATATTACTGCTGATGTAAATCTTTTTAAATGCAAAATTGAGGTTCATGTTTAAAATTCTTTCATTCATGTGTATTCAAGTGATTTCTTGCATTTAATATTTGTGCCCTGTCATCTAGTCTCCTTGTTTTATTCAAATTTATTTGCATGAGAACGAATTAAAACAAATTTCAGTTTTTTAACTTTCCACTGATGATTTCCATGAGTAATGACGGTTATTAATTTTATTCATTTTCAGATTCATCCTCAGGTTTTGAGAGCGAAAAATGAACGATGGGTTAGCACGGACCTTTACAATGCTGCAAAGGTTTGTTTCCATACATAATGGCCTTACGGCCAGTATTCTCTTCATACATACCCGGCCATTGACCTATGGCTCAGGAGAAAAAAGGAAGTAGCTGTCACTTACTTGACTGGAGCATGATGACCACGAGTCTTCAGAAGATTTTAGCCAGTGTTTGTCTGTTAGGATGTTCAGACAAGTCCATGGGAATAGTGGGGATAATGCAGTAGGTCACAGGTCAGGTTAAATAATTGTATATAAAAGAAAACAATTCATTTTCTGCATTCTCCATGTGGTTGAGATTTGTACTAAATAACATGACTAGTAGCAGCAAATCTACTTTGAATATTAAAGAATCTGAAGCTGAGGGGAAAACTTTTTTGGTCAATGTTTGTACTTTTCCTTTGCCACGTTTCTTTCCATAGCAACTAAAGTAGAAAATGTTAACATAGTAATGTTAATAGTACATATTGAGTATTTAATGTATTATATTTGTTTGTTTTGGGCGGAACATAGCCCAGTGGTAAAGCGCATGCTTGATACGCTGTTGGTTTGGGATCATTCCCCATCAGTGGGCCCATTGGGTTATTTCTCATTCCAGCCAGTGCACCAAGACTGGTATATCAAAGGCTGTGGTATGTGCTATCCTGTCTGTGGGATGGTTCATATAAAAGATCCCTTGCTACTAATTGAAGAATGTAGCAGGTTTCCTATCTAAGACTATACGTCAAAACTATCAAATAGATGACGATTAATAAATCAATGTGCTCTAGTGATGTCATTAAACCAGACAAAACTTTATATTTATTTAAAAAAAAAATTATACTGTGTAGCAAAGTTGTGTGAGATTTTATTGCAAGTATTTGTTTGTGCAGGACCGGCCTCGGTGGCATCGTGGTTAGACCATCGGTCTACAGGCTGGTAGGTACTGGGTTCGGATCCCAGTCGAGGCATGGGATTTTTAATCCAGATAACGACTCCAAACCCTGAGTGAGTGTTCCACAAGGCTCAATGGGTAGATGTAAACCACTTGCATCGACCAGTGATACATAACTGGTTCAACAAAGGCCATGGTTTGTACTATCCTGCCTGTGGGAAGCACAAATAAAAGATCCCTTGCTGCTAATCGGAAAGAGTAGCCCATTTAGTGGCGACAGCGGGTTTCCTCTCAAGATCTGTATAGTCCTTAACCATATGTCTGACGCCATATAACCGTAAATAAAATGTGTTGAGTGCGTCGTTAAATAAAACATTTCTTCTTTTTTTTTCTTCTTTTTTGTGCAGGAAGTGGGAGCCGATGTGGAGAATCTGACTGAGTTCCAGCAGCGTCTGGTGGACATGTATCTCTTGGAGTGTCGCCTCAACGGCATCAACCTGCAGGGCTCCGACAAGAAGAGATTCATCCAGACAATGAAAGTGCTCACCATGGAAAAGTTCAACTTCCGGTAACAATTAGTCAGACTTCCACTAAACACAAATGCAGTTCAGACTATGGCCCCATATGTTAAGCTTTAACGTTTTACGTTTTTTGTATGTTTTGTGTGTATGCAATTTTCACACTGTCCCTTTAATGAATATCAAACTATACATCATACTGTCACAAAGTCTTCCACTTAACACAAATAGCCTGTTCTCTTCTGCAATCAAAAATTAAATCTGGAACAGAAAACAACACAACTATTTTATGGTATTGGTTATCACCAATTTTACCAGCTGATTTAGAACAAAGTAGGTATAATTTCAAATAAAAATAGTGGATCCTCAAGACTTCTTGGGGAAAAAAATAAAGTAAGTAAACATTAGTGGGCTGTATAGAGATGCAGTTAAAATTTAACCCTGTCGGTGAACCCATTGGGCTATTTCTCATTCCAGCCAGTGCACCACTACTGGTATATCAGAGTTGTGGTATGTGCTATCCTGTCTAGAATGGTGCATATAAAAAATCCCTTGCTACTAATTAAAAATGTGGCGGGTTTCCTGTCTAAGACTATGTCAAAATGACCAAATGTTTGACATCCAATAGCCAATGATTAATAAATCAATGTGCTCTAGTGGTGTTGTTAAAACAAACTTTATTTAAAATTCAGACTATGGCCCTAGGTGTTAAGCTATCGGTCACCCTTATTGGTTTGCAGTAATATAAATTTGTAAATAATACATAATTAAATTAGTTGGATGTAAAAAAAATTTACGGGTGTGTAATTCAAGGTATAACCTTTACATTTCACACATAAATTATAGGGCTAGTAATAATCAGTGTTGGGCTAGTAAATAATTACTATGAGTAGCTCAACAGCTAGTGGAAAAAAAACCTTGTCAAATGCTGCATTTACTTATTGTGTAAACATGAATATCCTGCCCCCTCTTTCCACACCAATCTAAGGATTTTTAAGCTCAATCTTCCTCTTTAGGTGACATATCTGATTATTACTATTAGTAAAATTGTATTTATTTAAGGTAGGGCTAGTGAATTTTTAATCATGGCTAGTACTTTTTTAAAATCACAGATCCCATGGCTAGTGGATTTTTATAAAATTCTACAAGCCCTGAGAAAATATTTTTTGGTGTTGATGCAACTTTGAAACTGCCCCTTCAATGAATATTGTATTAAACTATGCATCATACCGTCACAAAGGTGTTTTTTGTGTTAGATAACCTGTAGCAGTTTCCAAGTGTGACTTTAGTGTTATGATTGTGGAAAGTCAAAATATGAAGGGACAAATGTTTACGGTAGTTTCAAAACAAATAATGTCTAACACTCACTATTAGTGTTGTCTGGGAACTTTGCTTAACCAACAGATGTATTAATTATGATTATTATTTGTACTTGTTGCTTGATGACTTACTGTTACAGTTATGGTGTATTACAGGAACCGAGTGATTTTGTGTCAGAAACCGTTTACTCATATCGTCTTCGACTTCAGCAAGATTCAGACTATGCCCAAGTCAGTTCTTGCTGCCATCAGCAGTGATCCGTAAGTAAATGTTTTCTTTCTGTCAGTCGGGGGTTTTGGTGGAAAGTACTGACATATAATACCTAATATAATGTGCTGTTGGCTACTATAAACTAGGTTAATTTTGCCTTTTATTTGAGGTCAAGAGAACATGATCCAAGTTTCGTACAATTTATTGACAGTCTCCTCCATGAACAAAATCAAGGCAAGCTAAAGAACACTCAACTTAAATGGCAGGAGTTTCAAGTCAAATTCATAAAAATGTTTTACTGCAAAGTGATCAATTTGCAACTTTCCTAAAACGTTCCAAGCGAGTGTGGAGAGGAGCGGAAGTAAGCAGTCGCCTTTTTCTGGCGAACACTGAATAAAGTAGCCTGTATTTATTGATGATATTTTGTTTTTCTTTATCAAGCTTCAATATTACTCGTGGACCGTGGACAGTGAATCTGCAGCACAGTGTGTACCATGCATTTCTCAACCACTGCACTGACCGGCCGGAGCGATGGACTGTGTGGAACGCATACAACAACCGCGCGGCGGTGATCCACGCTCCACAGCATCTCACCAACCACAAGGTCATTGAAGATATCAGAACTTACAGGTTGGTGCAGTGGGTTAAAATAGTCTGTTGGGTAGGGATTTTGTTTTTCCTACTCATATACTGTGAAACCGCTGTAAACCGGACACCCTTGGATGTAAGAAAAAAATGTCTTGTTTCAAGAAGTATCCCTTTTAGGGAGGTTAAGTTCTGTGCTGATTTTTAAAAAGGTTCTGTGTAAAGCATTCGGATTTGACGGAATTCCCATTTGTAAAGGGTCCAATTTTCAGAGGTTTCACTGTATATAAATTTTTCTGATCATTTGTTATGATTTATTACAAATGATAACTCTGAAATGGAAAGGAAATGTTTTATTTAACGATGCACTCAACACATTTTATTTATTTACGGTTATATGGCATCAGACATATGGATAAGGACCACACAGATTTTGAGATGAAACCCGCTGTCGCCACTACATAACCTACTCTTTCCGATTAGCAGCAAGGGATTTGCGCTTCCCACAGGCAGGACAGCACAAACCATGGCCTTTGTTGAACCATTTATGGATCCCTGGTCGGTGCAAGTGGTTTACACCTACCCATTGAGCCTTGCGGAGCACTCACTCAGGGTTTGGAGTCGGTATCTGGATTAAAAATCCCGTGCCTCGACTGGGATCTGAACCCATTACCTACCAGCCTGTAGACCGATGGCCTAACCACGACGCCACCAAGGCCGGTAACTCTGAAATGATACTACAGGCATGTATACTACAAGCATGCAAATTCTTCAAATGTTCTAGATTATTCCTTATTTCCTGCTTTAAAAAGATTAAATTTATGAAAAGTAGCATGTTAAATTTATCCTGTACAGTAAGTTTGTTACTGTAATAATAAAATTTGGTCCAGCTGTAGCATGTTTGTTCATTTTCTCGATGAACATTAAAATGATGTCATGTGGGAATGTCATATCTGATGCTGTCGCTTTGGTGCTTTTGTATTATTTATTATTCAAGAACTTCCAAAATAAATAATATTTAATCTTAATTTTTATTAATAAGTTGAAGTATGTTTGAAATTTCATTATACGGATTGTCTTTGCCGACTCGCACAGTTTGTGCATGCTTTTTTATTTGTTCATATAACAATGTATCTAAAAGAAATAATGGGGTCGGGACGTAGCCCAGTGGTAAAGCGTTCTCTTGATGTGCAGTTGGTCTAGGATCGATCCCGTCGGTGGACCCATTGAGCTATTTCTCGTTCCAGCCAGTGCTCCACAGCTGGTGTAACAAAGGCTGTGGTAAGTACTATCCTGTCTGTGGGATGGTGCATATAAAAAGATCCCTTGCTGCTAATCGAGAAGAGTAGTTCGTGAAGTGGCGACAGCGGATTTCCTCTCTCAATATCTGTGTGGTCCTTAACCATACGTCTGATGCCATATAATCATAAATAAAATGTGTTGAGTGCATCGTTAAATAAAACATTTCCTTCTAAAAGAAATAACAGACAATCCTTAATTAGCTGTTATGTTACATTACATTCCTTAGCTTCCATTTGTTGTTGGGAGTTTTAATATATTAATGATGTCGTATACTTTCAGGAGAGATCTAGCAAAACTACTTGGATTTGAAAACTTTGCCGAAATGTCCATGGAAACGAGAATGGCGGGATCAGTGAAGAATGTGCTAAACATGATAGAAACGTAAGATGTCTTCATTTAGAATGCGTTCGTGACTTCAGCCATTCCCTAGTACCCCATTGCTGCCTTGTGTCTAGACCAAGGATCAAATCGCCATGTGTTAGACACTAAATAACCAAAACCATTCTAAAGTTCATTAAACATTATTTTACTTCGTTTTTAAATCATTGACACTAAAGCAGTACAACAACAGCACATCCCCATTTCCATTAATGTGGCCCAACAGCAAGGTCAAAGTCATTCAGAAGGTAGTTTAAAATTTCTCTAAATTTCTTTTAACTCGTTATTCTTTCAAAGATGGATTTCCAACTTGTATGAGTGTTCAACAAGTGCACATCCTACAGATCCATAAATCTGACCTAAATCTATGGTCATAGTAATTTTCTTTAGTGGTTTTTATATAACACATAAAATCTTTTTCTGGATGGTTTTCATGGTAGTATAAATAACTTCCAGCTGGGTCAAAGTTGAAGGTGCACCCAACTTTTGATAGAGCAGGGGTGGGGGGGGAATAAAAGTGTCAATTGGTCCCACGTGATGTCATCACTACTGGGGTGGGGGGGGAAAGAAAGGATTAAAAATAAAAATTATAAAATCCTTTAAAAGGCGATATTTGCCAAATAGCGTTTTATAAAAATCATAGTTGTGTATGTATATTTATATCTTGAATCATGAATGCGAAACGATAAAAATCAAAACATGAAAGAATTTTTTTTTTTGATCACATCAGCGAAAAAAACCCAAATTGTATATATTTTACATAATGGAATAAATAATTAACTACCATATATGTATAAAAGGGTACAAGTATTCAGTACTCTGTCCTAAAAATTAATAAAAGATGACACCGTTGAAGTGTTTGACAGCTTGAGCTAGCACATGTTTAGATAAAACAATAACGTTGTCGCTGATTGGATGACATTTGACCTCTACTGCCTCCAGAGTTAGCCGGCGTAGCTATTCTGCTCACTCCCACTTGTAACAACAAAGGTGGAAACTTTTTTTTTCATTTTAAAGTCCTTTATTGGATACACTACACTGAACAGTCAACAATAAATACATTTATAGATTATTTCAGTATATTTTATGCTATTTCAAGCAGTTTGTATTTCACAAAAGTCTCTTGCCTCAGACTCGGACACTCGACCCAACAGAGCTCCGTACACAGGTGTTGATAGGTTTTGATTGTAACCAGTGCAAACTCTGGGTCCTTTGTTTTAATTGGAGTGTAACACCTCGATAGCTTTCTCACCAAGAATGGTGTTATTGTTAACGTCTGTTTAATATCATGACCAGTTCAGCGGCTTTGACAAATGTGTAGCCTAGTGGCAGTGGATTGATACTACTGTAGGTCCGACTTATGGCAGACTTAAAAATCACAGACAAACAGAATTTTTTTTTACCAAATGGAAAGCAACCTTTTTGTTTGAAACAATTTTAAGTTACTGGAAAAAAAACCATTGTCATCCAGTAATTATGTAATAATTATGCTTAATAGGGATTGGGGTTATAGAATGCTATGTGGAGTGTGGTGTTATATTTTGTGTTTGTTCAGCTTCAAGGGCAAGTTCAAGCCTCTGGCTGAAGAGGAGATAGCTGATTTAGCATATTTTGCTGAGTCAAACGGTTTTCAGAATGAACTGCAGATGTGGGACGTCTCGTACTGGAGAAGAAGACAAGAGGAACACCTGTTCAAGTATAACTCTAGTTTAATTAGACAATAACTAACGAGCTACAAGGAATTACAAATTATCTGTCCCGAGTGAATGAATGTTGTAAACACAACCCATTGTCGATGGTTTTACATTCATTCACGAGGGACAGATAATTCGTAGCGAGTTGGTTATTCTCTTTATTACCCATTGTCACTTTTAGGTGGTTTTTAACATAACAATTCCTCTGCTGTCTACCACAAAGCCATCAGCTATTACATCATATAATCTTATGTGCAATACATGACATGTCTATTGGTGTAACTAAATTATTATAGATTAGTAAGAAATACTATTGCTTTTTATCTGATTGAAAAAAAGTTGTATTTCACGTTTGCCACTTCCCTGGAGTATTTAATTTTGACAGCCGTGGGGTGTTTTTGTTTTCTTAATATGTTTTTCAAAAGATCAAATTGTCTTTGTTATGAATATTAGCAGAGATTTCCTTAAAAATATACTAGACATTTTCAGCACCTCCGTGATTAATATACTAAAATACAAATATGTTTTTCTATGTTGAATCAGAGATGATGGTGTTTTACCAATACTTTATTTGGAATATTTTAGACTGGACGACACTGAAATTGCACAGTACTTTCCACTGGACAGAGTTCTGCCTGGATTGTTCAGTCTTTGTTCAAAGCTGTTTGGCATCACCTTCAAGGTACCAGTTTTATTAAGCAATTTAAGCCAAACTGAGGTTTCTAATTATGAATACCCATTTTTAATGGTAAGGAATTGGTGAAAAATATTTTAGAAGAATATTGCAAGTTTGACAAAAGATATAGGGTTAAAAAGGCAGTTAAAATTTCTGTTCTTATGAAATGCTTTATGTGGCTAAGATGAATAATAAAATGTAAAAATGTTTGGATTACACTTTTAAAATTTGTATATGTTTAAAACCTGTATTCTTTTGATAGAAGTCTATAATGAAATCATTGTGTCTGAATCTTATTATCATTGAAGGAATGTACTTCTGAAGTTGATGTTTGGCATGAAGATGTAAAGTTCTACAATGTTCATGATGAGAATGGTAAGTGTGTCCCGGCTGTTTACGGCCTTGTTGAACAGTGTGTTTGTTGAACAGTGTGTTTGTTGAACAGTGTGTTTGTTGAACTGTGTTTGTTGAACAGTATGTTGTTGAACAGTGTGTTTGTTGAACAGTATATTGTTGAACAGTGTGTTTGTTGAACTGTGTTTGTTGAACAGTGTGTGTTATTGAACAGTGTGTGTTGTTGAACAGTGTGTGTTGAACAGTGTTTGTTGAACTGTGTTTGTTGAACAGTATGTTGTTGAACAGTGTGTTTGTTGAACAGTATGTTTGTTGAACAGTATGTTGAACAGTGTGTTTGTTGAACTGTGTTTGTTGAACAGTGTGTTTGTTGAACAGTATGTTGTTGAACTGTGTTTGTTGAACAGTATGTTGTTGAACAGTGTGTTTGTTGAACAATGTGTGTTGTTGAACAGTGTGTTTGTTGAACAATGTGTGTTGTTGAACAGTGTGTTTGTTGAACAATGTGTGTTGTTGAACAGTGTGTTTGTTGAACAGTGTGTTGTTGAACAGTGTGTTTGTTGAACAGTATGTTGTTGAACAGTGTGTTTGTTGAACAGTATGTTGTTGAACAGTGTGTTTGTTGAACAGTGTGTTTGTTGAACAGTGTGTTGTTGAACAGTGTGTTGTTGAACAGTGTTTGTTGAACAGTATGTTGTTGAACAGTGTGTTTGTTGAACCGTGTGTTGTTGAACAGTGTGTTCGTTGAACAGTGTGTTTGTTGAACAGTGTGTGTTTGTTTTGAACGGTGTGTGTTTGTTGAACAGTGTGTTGTTAAACAGCGAGAGAACTGTCTAAATATAGTTAAGCAGTTTACATAAACATAATGTGTTGTTGAACAGTGTGTGTTTGTTGAACAGTGTGTTTGGTGAACAGTGTGTTGTTAAACAGCGAGAGAACTGTCTAAATATAGTTCAGCAGTTTACATAGACATAATGTGTTGTTGAACATGCTGTGTGAGAGAGTACAAACATCAGAGAACTGTATAAATGCTATTGGATGTCAAAAATATTGGTAATTTTTTTACACCTAGTTATAGAGCAAACCCGCTACATTTTTCCATTAGCAGCAAGGGATCTTTTATATGCACCATCCCGCAGACAAGACAGCACATAAAACAGCCTTTGATATACCAAACATGGTTACCACAACACAGCATTTGGCATTTGTTTTTACATTTAACTCTTTCACCACGACAGGCCGGTATACCGGCTAGCGATACCAGTGCCTCTCACCACGACAGGCCGGTTTAGCGGCTTGTAACACCTGTTCATATTTGGCGCCGAGTGACGCGTCAATATTATAATTAGACAAAATCTTGCGCGACCATAGCTGTCATGTGACACACTGTAATGGCTGCACCCATGTTCTAGCGAATTTTGAATGAGTTTTTCTAAGTTTATACTGATATTCTGACTGTAATTAAACATGAACCGAGGTGACGAAATTTCGTCTGTTGAAAACAATGGTTGCGATTCAGATGACGGGTTTTCCGATGATGAAATGTGGGATAATATGGACTTTGGTGCATTTGATTTAATCGAGATTGGCGATCGTGAACGAAATGTCATTCAACATGGCAATTTAGAAGAAAATGATACCGATGACGAGTTACAAGATGACTTGCCACTGTTTTACCACACGCCTGAGTTTACCTGGACACATGAGCCATATTCGGTTACCTGCAGATCAACGTTTACTAAAAATCCGGGGCCCGTAAAAGTGTTTGACGTCAACACAAACGCCATAGAGTACTTTTCGCTATTTTATTCCAATACAGTGTATGGAAAAATTGTGTAATTTACCAACATGAATGCCAAAAAAAAGCGTGATACAGATCCTGCTAACAACAAAGGTGTGTGGTATGATATTTCTGTTGATGAAATGAAAGCTTAATTTTGCAAAAGCATTGTAAATATATTTTTTAAATTATAACTGGAATGTTAATTAATTAATTATCCAACAAGAAAAACATTTGTACTGTTGGTTTTTTTAAATTACCAGTCCTACCTACTCAAATAGGTGAGTAATATGCATAGTTTACCTGTAATTACCAGATTTATACCTGTTGAATCTAACATTTTGAAAGTATTATTTTTTTATCTAGACAGCCGTCCATTCACCTTTCTGGAAATATATAGCCTGTAACTAAAATTAATGATAAAACAAGTAGTTTTATCCTTTAACAAACAGGATCATAAATCTGCTATTTAAACTCAGTGTGCAGGGAAGGTCAAGACTGTAAAACTGTAAAGTGGTGAAAGAGTTAATGAAAAACTAGCAATACTACCTTTGCTTCCAAAAGATGAGGGTGGAAACAGATTTACCTTCAATGACAGAATGCAGCCATACAAGCATACTTCACATTTATTAGCCCCCTACCGGTCCAACCGGAGGGGACTGTAGGTTTCATCTCCGTCCCATCTGTCTGTGTGTCCATGGTGAAAATTTGTCACCAGGAAAGTAGTTCAGCTATAGTTTATATTATAAAGATGTTGAGTGACTGGATAAAAGGTGTTATTATTTCAGGAGATTACTTGAGCTCATTCTTCTTCGATTCCACTGCCAGACCTATGGAGAAGTTCAGTGGGTCTTGGATGGAAATGGCAAGAGGTCAGTATTTTGTCACCGTATTAGTCCGATAGTTAAAATTGCAGCAAAACAAAATGTTATCTGCAATGGTTTTTGGTATTGCTGGTATCAGATTTATAACATATGTTGGTGTCACACTATTTAAAAAAAAAAAATGGATGTGTATTTAGACAACTATAGTAGTGACGGAAATAGAATAAAAATGATTTTCGTCAATTATTTCTTTCATATTAAACTGACAAGTAAATATTTTCTAAATACCTATTTAATGATACCCTACCTAATTTAGCATTTACTTATTTGGGCTCTCATTGATGTACACGGTAGTATTTACTCTTGATATTGAAATAAAGATGTCAGTAAGATGAGATTTGTGACCTTTTTTTGGAACAGACTATAACACCACATTTTGATGATATGTGTCAATTTCATTTACCCTTAAACAAACTTTTTTAAAACTGCAAGTTAACTCATTATTTTGAATTGCAGCATAAATTATTAATTATGGCCAGCATATTTAGTGAATATAAATTCAATATAAGTACATTAGAAATTTACACAATCTTGCAACCACTTAAAGGTGCTATATTAGAAGTTATATGTGAGCATCTGTTTGTGATAAAGATTCTCCAATAAAAATGTATTTTCTACTAGTAGATAAAATTATTTCCTATAATCATTTATGAGCATATAGTTAAAGGTGTAGTCTTCAAATGTTAAAGCAAAGTTTAATAAAAACATGATTTGCAATAGCTGTCATTATGGAACTTTGAGATAGCACCTTTAATACTGATACTGATCACATACTCAGAATGGTTCTCGACAGTTTTGCTCAAAAGTTACTTATAAATGTCTACAAATATTTTGTTCTGGAGAAAGATAGTACCCAGTCATCAGAAATGGTCCCTCACATATTGTAAGGCAATGAAATTGACACATGTTGATCAAATTTGTTATAGTCTGTTCCAATAAAGTGCACAAATCACCTGTTTACTGACATCTTTCTTTCAATGAGAGCTCAAACAAGTAAATGCTAAATTAGGTAGACTATCATTAAATAGATATTTACAAAATATTTACTGGTCTGTTTAATATGTAAGAAATAATCGACGAAAATAATTTTTATTCTATTTCAGACAGTACTTTAGTTAAGTCATTTGTCAAAACTGCATTCTTGTAACTGTTACTGTTTTTAATTTTTGTTAAATTCTTTTTTTCAGAAAGAAGCGATCTGTCTGGTACCAATCCGTATTCTTGCCTCATTATGAATCTCACACCCCCTCGTTTGAAGAATGGACCAATCTTGATGGAGTTTAGTGATGTTGAAAGGTTATTTCTGGAGGTTAGATAATCAAGCATTCTGAAAAACTATTTTGTGTCCTTTTTATTTGTTCATTATTAATACTGATGATGTTTTGCTTTGTTGATAATTGGTGTGTGTTGTCCATTCATCAAACCATCCTCTTATACAATTTGTCTTTCACCAATGTTCTGGTATTCACTGATAGACATTATTTTATTTCAGGTATTATCATGAAGTTTAGATGCAATAATAATGGATTAATTCCCGATTAGGGTTCAGATTTGCTGTTTAAATAACATAAAACATAAGAAACATTACGAAGACATCCCATGGCTCAGTGGAATGATTTTAAAAATTCTTTTGTTTCACAGTTTGGCCATGGACTGCAGCAGATGCTGACCAAAGTTCCATACAGTGAGCTGGCCGGCCAGCGCAACATCGAGTGGGATGCCATACATGTGTGTGCAAAGTTCCTCCAGCTGTGGTTGTACGTTCCCAATGTTCTTCAGAGTGTTAGCGGACATTTTGAGACGGGAGAGACTCTGCCGGTAGACATGATGGATCGTCTGCTGAAAGGTAACTGTTGAGGTCGTATCCATCAACATTGCAGAAGTTTCATAGGTATTTATTACTACTTAACCTTCAGACTACTGGATTAATTTTTGACAAAAAAACATGTTGAATGGGTACAAGTTTATAACTTTTACTCACATATATTCACTTAATTTTTTATAAATACATAAAATAAAGTTCATATTTGAATCGGTAAGTATTATTTTCGTGGGTTTTTAAAAAATGTTATACTTTAGAGGCTTTTTATGGCCAGATGTCCAGTATTTATGTCCATTATTCCCAATAACTGACCAGAATGGGTTTTTTTTTTAAATGAACTACGATTCATATCTCAATAATTTGGTGATTTTCTTTGTTAGTAAAACAAGCAAATTTATTATCAAATTAGCTGTCACAATGAGCTATCAATTCCTCAAAATGACCACAATGTTCTGCCATTGTTGTCTAGTAAAAATACTTGCCGAAAACCACTTTTTGAACTCAAAATTCCCAGGTATTTTCCATTCAAAAACGAAAAACTAAAGCTACCATACTGTCAGTCAATCTATTTCCTGTGTTCTGTTATTATTCCCGGTGAGTGCCGTGTGCAAAACCTGCGAGGAAATATAAATTGGGGAATGCACTGTATACACTGTACAATATGGCGACTTGAGTGAAGTCTGGCAAGATATCTTGTCTACAGTAATCAGAAAGTTCATATAAAATTGTTACTGTTCTAATAAGTTTAAATCGTAATATTAAATAATAATCTATTGACTGCTGCCAGTGATAAAATTACTTGTGTTTTTAAAGTGTAACTGTTTGTAT
This sequence comes from Gigantopelta aegis, assembly GCF_016097555.1. Lineage (NCBI taxonomy): Eukaryota > Metazoa > Mollusca > Gastropoda > Neomphalida > Peltospiridae > Gigantopelta > Gigantopelta aegis. Next base: position 36,896,492 of record NC_054706.1, read on the forward strand.
TGTTTTCAGCTAAAAAGCACATGGCTGGTTTCGACATGATGAGGATGCTATATTACAGTGCTTATGACATGGAAGTGCACATAAGGTGTGTGGTAAAAAAAATATATTATCAAAGGATGCTTATTAAACAAAGGACATTTAATGGCAGCTTTACACTTTTTAAACTATATGTACAGCCGTTTGGTCTCTAACAAATGGTTCTTTTGACACTAGTCAGAGAGGAAACGCTCTGTCCTCACATAGGCTGCAACTACCGAATATTTTATTTCCTTCATTTGAATTTCTTTTTGCGCTAATATCTAATTAAAGTTTAAACAGCATGCTGTCCTGGACACACACCTCATCTATCTGGTCTGTGGCTAGGGTTTCACAACATTCATTGACAAGGGACAGATAATTTGTATCACCTCATAGCAAGTCCGTTATTCTCTTTATTACCCATTGTCACTTTTAATTGACTTATATCTCATTGAAGTTCAAGCAGCACACTGTCCTGCACACACACATCAGCTATCTGGGATGTTTGTTCAGAACAGTGGGTCAGTGGTTTGTAAGAGAGAAGTTGTTGTACTGGCCTTACATCTACCCATTCTGAATGAGTTGTTAAAACTTGTTCTAGATGGAAGCCGACAGTGAATATTTTATATGCACTTTCTCAATAGCAGGACAGCACATACCACTGTCTTTAATATACTATGTTATGGGGAAAGCCAAAAGCCGGTAGTTTCCATGACTTATCACACGTGAGATGAAAAAGAAAGTTTGTTTTGTTTAATGACACCACTAGAGCACATTGATTTATTAATCATCGGCTATTGGATGTCAAACATTTGGTAATTTTGACATACATGTAGTCTAAGAGAGAAAACCCCTACATGTTTCCTTTAGTAGCAAGGGATCTTTTATATGCACCATCCCACAGACAGGATAGCACATACCACAGCCTTTGATATACCAGTCGTGGTGCACTGGCTAGAATGAGAAATAGCCCAATGGGTCATATTTAATAGAAATGCGATTAATATATAAAATGAAATTATTAAATTCTAATGATTACTAAGCAGCAATTTAAAAGTAATTGAAACAACAATTTGGCATTCAACATTAGAATTTCCTAATTCACAAGTAATAAGTTAGTTAAATCGATGATGGATAATCCATATTATAGGTACTCCTGTAGAAATAATTACTTCAGTCACTGGCTGCTGTTGTGAAGTAATGTTATGTGTGTATTACTGGTTGAAGTAAAAACTGAGGTGATGTTACGTGTATGTTACTGATTGTAGTAAAAACTGTGGTGATGTTATGTGTGTGTAACTGTTTGTCGTAAACCTGAGGTGATGTTATATGTGTTACTGATTGTAGTAAAAACTGAGGTGATGTTACGTGTGTTATACTGATTGTAGTAAAAACTGAGGTGATGTTACGTGTGTGTCTTACTGATTGTAGTAAAAACCACTGGAATCCGCTGATGCAACAGACGTGGGACAAGTTCATGCCAGTGCCACTCAATGAGGAAGACAATCACCCGTGCTCGTTGATGGAGATTTTCAGCGACATGCAGGCGGCCTCACTGTACGGACACAAGTGGTCAGAGGTACGTTATCAAATATATCAACTGGAGAAGATAGTTAGTCTATGACCAGTGTGTTCGTTTTTACGTTTTGTTTTAGTCTGTAAGTTTGTCAGCGTGTGAATTGGTCAGTTTTAGTCGGTCAATCAATTAGGCCCAAAACACTCCAACGCTGGGTCTGGGTTACAGTAAGACAAGGGTGGCAAAAATAATAGGAGCCTAATTCACTAAACTTTTGCAACTTTGCGATCTCGTAGTGCAATGTTAAAAGACTTGCAAAGAGGATGCTTTGTTGTCTAACAGAGCATAAGAGACCTTGTGAATTAGGCCTCTGGTCTGATATATTTTGATGTCTGGGTCTGTAATTGTTACCTGTTACCAAAAATCATCCTGCAGCTACCATTTCTACTAACAGAATATGATGACAGATAAAGCAAAGTCATATATATGTATAGTAGCAGGATATGACATGAGTGACATCACATGCATAGCTACATTACAAAATCGCTCATTTGACCTCTAGGTCATCGTACAATGTGGTTGAAATAACAGAAATAATAGCTTTTCCCCTTAATTTTTATGGTTCGCAGGATAAAGATAATAATTAGTTAATGATGTCGGATATTTGCTTTATTCTGTTCAGCCAGAATGAGAAATTACGCTTGGCAGAGCTTCGTGGAATTTCCCATTCTAACCTTCACAGAATAAAGCAGATATCCGACATCATTAACTAGTTATTCTCTATATATTAACTGCATTCGTATCTTTATACATATTTTCTTCTATAAACACCAATTATGAGAGTTCCACATTGATTCATATCTACATTTCCTGCTGTTTATTAAGAAAAATGAAAATGTAAGGTTAGAACATTGTGTAGCTGCCAGTCTGACAGTGTAAAATATAGCACAGGTTTTATGTCGTCTGTTGCCAGATCTGTAGTTTGTGACGAAACAAAGTGTTTTTTCCCATTCGATTCAGTGTGTTTGATTTTCCACTGATACCACACTAGCCAGACCCAATTTTGGTGTGTTTTAGTATTTACTCTGTGAATGGGTCAGTTTGCCATGTGATTGTTTTACACTGGACTGCACAAATGTTAGTTGTCCATTGACATTAGCGGTCACTTTTCTTTGTGGGTAGTTTAATTGTTTTCTTTAACATTTGTAGATGATTGCTGCTGACCTGTTTGCTACGTTTGAAGAAGTTGGGCTTGACAATGAGGAAAAGATCAAAGCACTTGGAAGACGGTGAGTTTACAACACTGTTTATAGCAATACCTCTAAACAATTTTAGTGTACTAGTATATGTACATTGTTTATCCATTTATTTACAAAACAAATGAAGATCATATTTTGAAGGAGTTCACCGATTTTAATGGTGTGCTGAAGAATTGAAACTCATTATTGTGAATATTTAGCATTTATTATGGGGAGGCAACCAAGACATTTTTAAAAAGGCTTACACTGTGGTTTTACATAATTATATATAAGCAGGGCTTCTAGAATACGGTGGCCCGATGCCCGAGGCCAGTGGTTTTTGGATTCGGGCCAGTAAAAGTTACTTTGTGAGATCCCGATGGCAAGTGATAAAATAAAATAAAAATCTACAACGCTTGGAGTTGGCTCGTACGAAAACAAAAGAAACATCTACAAGTCATTTCTTTCGATTTGCTATCACATGCGATATTTTACTAACAAATAGTTGGCAACCAGTAATCTTTGACCCATTGATGACATCAGTATACCTACCGATGTAACTTTATTCAAGTTATAAAGTGTAAACACTGAAAAAAAAAGAAACTTTATTGCTTGCCACCATGTTCTTATTTGCACTGGTACCCAAAGATTTGTTACTCTAATGTTGATAGTAGTACAGTGCAAGCGTAAAATGCGAAACGGTAACCAGTCTTTTATTCGTTTTTAAAGGTTGCATGTCACCATGTATGTTGCAAAACAGTCCATGTGTAAATTATTAATTTAATTTATAAAATATCACATAAATTGCAAAAAATAAATAATAAAAATAACTAATTACACAATATCATGAAATAGGTAAATATAACAAAGTACCTATATTGAAAAATTACTAATTTTGTATGTTGTTTGTTTTGGGGGGAATGGGTTGGATTTTTTTGGGGGGTGGGTGTGGGAAGGATTTCCCATTCTTAAGTACATAAATATATACTCATTCATAAGTGATAGAATATTTATTTGTTTTTAATACTGTTAATTGTCGTAATATGTAACATGGAATATATATGTATGTATGTATGTATGTACAGTATATATATGTGTGTATGTATATATATATATATGTGTGTGTGTGTATATATATGTGTGTGTGTGTGTGTATATATATATATATATATATATATATATATATATATATATATACTGAACAAAATAAGAAACTTCTGCTAACTTTGCTTGAACATAACTTGATGAAAACAAACCGGGGGAATAATTGTTATATATGCGTTTAAAGAGTGTTCCATGATGCATCGTTTGGTGCAAAAATCATGGCCATAGGTTAACAGAAACTGGGAGAAATTTTGACCAAGTGTGGTAGGGGTTAAAAATAAAAACACCCACTTAATAACTGGTATGACCACTTCTTGAATTGACCACTGCAGTGCATCGCAGGTGCATAGAATTGACTAAAGTGTTGATTTCTGCCTGTGGAATATTGTTCCATTCCTGAATGAGCGCTTGACGAAGTTCGTTGACGTTAGCGGGTGGGTTGGGACGACGCTTCAATCGTCTGTCCAGACTATCCCAGACATGCTCGATGGGGTTGAGATCAGGACTTTTAGTGGGCCAGTCATCAATGAAATCAATGTTGTTTGTCCTAAGAAAATTTACAGTGTCTCTAGCTGTATGAGAGGTGGCATTATCATGCTGAAAAATCGAGATGTTAGCGTTGTTATGGAACAGAGGAATGACGTGATGAGCGAGAATGTCATCGCGGTAACGTTGAGCATTTAAATTGCCATCAATGACAACTAGTGGTGAACGATAACCATGGGCAATGGCTGCCCAGACCATGACAGAACCCTCACCCCCGAAACGATCTCGTTCAAGAACACAACAGTCAGCATAGCGTTCATTTCTCCAACGGTAGACGCGCACCCTGCCATCACCACGTTGTAAAGAAAATCGGGATTCATCCGAAAAAAGAATGGTATTCCAGCGTTGCCGTATCCAACGAGTGTGTACACGTGCCCAATTAAGACGATTTAGACGATGACGTTGCGTTAAAACGCATCCGACGTAAGGACGTCGTGCGTGTAAACCGTTCTCCCGCAGACGATTACGAACAGTTTGCCCACTGATTCGGTTATTGTGAAGCCCAGGTGTGTTAGCAGCAGTAGCAGTGGCAGTTTGGAATCGATTGCGTAAATGCGTGTTCATGATATAGTGGTCTTGACCACGTGTTGTAACACGCGGACATCCACGAGGTGGCAAGTCGTTGGTGCTTCCTGTCGTTCGAAATCTTACGCGAAGATTTCGTATCGCTCGACTAGAACTCCCAACATGCCTTGCAACGTCTTCTGTCGACATGCCAGCATCAAGCATGCCAATCGCCCGTTCGCGTAAATTATTGGGTATTCTTGGCATACTAAAAATGCTACAATGTAAAAAACGTTAATTTTTTTACAAATTTTGAAGCGTTTTCATTCACTTGACAACAATGTCAGTAAGACAAGTAAAAAAAATTGACTGAATACTACACGGGACATGTCGAACCATGCATGCATGTGCAAATTGAATTTCACATTGTCGACGATTAACAGTGCAAAAATAATCGATAAAATTCATGAATCCTGATAATATAGCTCAAGAATTCTTTAACACAACAAATACTATATGTACAAATCGGAAGTTTCTTTTTTTGTTCAGTATATAGTATATATATATATATATATATATAATATATATATATATATATATATATATATATATATATATATATATATATATATTATAACTTAGGTGGTTTTAGTGGAAACAATTATTTAAAAAATTTAATAAGTAACTTTACTCTAAACTGATAAAAATGGTTCATGTTTTTCTAAACAAACATAAAGTGTGCCTAATGAGCCTATGTGTTGTGCAAATTGACAAATTGATTACATATGATCTCAGTATGCAAAATGTACCCGGTACACTAAAAAGTTAATTATTTTAATTTACCGTGGGTTTTTAATTTTTTATCAACAGTTAAAATTGGGCAAGTGAATTTTTTACCATGGCCAGTGAATTTTCAAATCCACTGGCCCAATGGCAAGTGAATTTTTTTTAAATTCTAGAACCCCTGATATAAATAATACTTTCATATACTTACCATTTGTGACACCCAATAGCCGATGTGTATTTTTGTGTTGGGGTGTTGTAAACATTCATTCATTCTTTAAAAAGGCTTTAAACTGTGATATGAGTTAACCATATTGTATAACTTCAGTATGTCTTCTTTTTTGTTCCAGTTTCCGAGATACATATCTTTCTCTGGGAGGAGGTGTTTCCGCAAGCGAAGTGTTTCGCCGATTCCGTGGTCGGGATCCCTCACTAGACGCACTACAGACCTACTACGGAGTGAGATGAACCAAGCACAGGCACGCGACCTGTTGTGATATACATTGCAGCCACTAACACATTGTTCACAAAACCGTGTATTCAGATCTGTAACTGTGGAATATTAGGTTTCTACACAAGTGTGAGGGAAACATCCCATAACATGATAGTTTTTGATGAAAACAAGGAGTGCTTTTTTTATTTTGTGACAGCAAACAAATTGTATTTATGTATTTCTGGTTTAGACATACGAAGGTGCTGAACAACCTCCATATTTGTAATGTTTGTTTTCAGTATTGTTTGTGCTAATAGCTGTTAGGTTACTTAGTGACCTTGACAGCTGTTCTTTCTTAGTGTTGCATGATGGAATCGTTAGGATCCATTCACATTTTATATTAACTTCACAACCATAAAGACTATACAACATTTATAATCGTATTTACTAAAGAAGAAATCTGAAACATTTAATATAACTGGGAGATTTTATTATTTAAAAATAACTTATCATTATGCACTATTTAGAAAGTACCCATGACATCCTTCTGGCTCCATATTTATAGTTCATAGAAGTGAAAATTAACAGACATTTGTATGAACCCATAGTACAATCGATATACATTTTGTGGACACTTAAAAACAAAACATATTTTAATGAAACATGATGACTGGGTGATGTACAGTGTGATTCTGTGATATGGAATTACACACACACTAGGTTTATTACACCCGCAATCAGTCATAATGGGGAAAGTATTTTTCATATTTTCTCCCAGAAAAATCACTCGATGTTGTCACGTATCATGTTATTAAACAATTTAATGCTTACCGGTGACTTTATCTGGACTAAATATGATGTCAGCAGTGTTTGGTAAAGATTTAAAATGTCATTTTAATTAAACAGCATTTGAACTGTTCATTTCCAAAAGTGTTTGGTAAAGATTTAAAATGTCATTGTAATTAAACAGCATTTTAAATGTTCATTTCCAAAATGTGATACATGTATATCACTAGGTAATTTTGAGAAAAACTTGATTTTGCTTTAGCACGACATAGCAATATCATATGAAGTACAGTTTTAACCTGTTGAGTTGGAATAGATCATATTTTGTTGTAAAATGTATTGTCGTATTGTTAAGTTGTACTAATATCAGTATACCTTTGTTTAAACTCTAAAATCTCGAAACTGGTTGGATATCGCATTTTGGAAATTAACACAATTCTGTGTTAATCTTTTAAACTCCATAATTAAACAGACAGTGGGTTTTTAAGAACTTTTTGTGTAAGGGAACAAAACAAAAAGGTATATCAACACTGAGAATAGTGAGGAGAATAGTTGACCTAATTTGTATGGAAACTCAAGTTCAAGATGTTTGTTTTTTAATTAGCTGGAATAATAAATGGTGTAATAAACAAGCTTAGGCCCCTTGTAACACAATTTTATTCTCATTTAAACTGGATACCAAGTGCTAATCTATTTATTTTCATCTGTGTAAATACCAGTAATATATCACAGTATATTATTAAATTTTCTTACTTCTAGCTTCATTGAGACAATGCCTGTAGAATCAATATTCTCAGAAATTTCTAAAGGTTGTTTTTTTGCCTGTTCCACTTATTGCTACAGGACTGAATATTAATAATATTGTAAATCATGAACATTTTTGCAAGCCATCAAATTAATGTGGAGGTTTCTAGAGGTGTTTAATTTGTTGTTATCTGAAATTGCATAAATATCATGATGCAATAAATGCTTTGTATATATGTAACGTGTCTGATCCTAAAATGTTTTCCTTTGTGAAGTGTGATTGTATGGTAAATATGGATTAAACCATTTGTATAATAGGAACATGGGAGTTTTTATTTGCTTCGTTTGTCATCTCAAGAAGGTTTGACATTTTTTCTTTACTTGTTAGCAGTAATTACATTGGATGTCCAGTATCAGTGTTTATTTTTTATTTGGGTTGTCAAAAAAACAACACAAAAACAGGTATGTGCTAAAGCACTACAGATTTTAACTAGCATAAATAAAAGTGTTACTAGGCAATTCAATAATTAAATCTGTAAATAAGCTTGAAACCATGATAAATCATGGGTGGGGGAGGATCCTGTGCTGCATATACAAAGCTACTTATGTGATCCTTATTTTATATTTATAAAATAAATACACACACAAACATACACACTATATACATGTAATTATATTTCCTCACTATTGTTACTTAAATTTAAATAATTAAATTTTCTTTGCGTCTATACACTTTACGGCAATCTGATTGGTCCAGAGATGCTTACTTTTTTTCGTTCATATCTTGATGAACCCAAAAACATTTAGTCACTGACTCGCACTACTTTTGTGCAACAAGCCGGATTATTCTGGCAATCATATATAGATATTTTGAAGAAAACACACATGAAAGCTACAAAACATTTATTAGATAAATTAATGGAAAATGCTATAGCAGAGTAGACATGTGGATCTATACGCATTGATTTAAAAAAAAAACCCACAACAAAAAAACCTTCGCTAATCATGACATGAGACTCGGTCGTTGGCCAAAGAAATCATGTAGGAAACTTCACGCCTGTAACTTACTTGTAAGCGATGTTCAACAGCTGTTGGCGAAAATTAAACGGTTCCACCAACAGCATTAAATGTTAGACATGTTCCCTTCATTCGCTATCATAAAATATAAACTAAACACGAATAGGACAATTCCTTCCAATATAACTAAATGATCCGTAAAAATGCACAGAAGCTAGAGGAAATGACGTCATTTACAAAAAATCACCCGATTCCAATAATAGTAAATGAACGTTCGCATTCTTACGCGACATAAGTATCAATGAAGTTTACACAAACAATACTACAGGCGTATTTAAAGCAAAACAAAATAAATTCAGTTATGTATTGTTAAAGTATGCATATAAATTTAATTATAAGATTTGACCGCAATTATTTTTTGGTTCATGCAAGTATGAACCGAAAAACCGATGTGCACACTTTTGTATGACCCGCTAAGTGGGATCATACAGTGTGCACATCGTGTTTTCGGTTCATACTTGCATGAACCAAAAAACAATTGCGGTCAATTCTTAAATGACAAAATATGCACATCTTTAGCCATCAAAGTCTGTCCTATGTACAAAAAGACTGAATATATACTGATGTCCAAAAGAAACTATACCAAGAAAAATCATTTAATGTCCTTTATAATTTGGATAATGGAAATAAAATGGTCATTAAATATCTTTCTGCTTTTATGGAATGAGATTTGCTATAGCACCCTTTTCATGAATTATATATGTTTTAAACGTGCAACATATTTTGGTTTTCCTTCTTTCTCTTGGAGTATTGGTATAGTTTCTTTTGGACATCAGTATATTTGCATATATGTGGTATATGAAATGGAGTCTTCCCTTTGGACAGTGTCTCAGAGTGTTTGTTCATACAAGTCTCTTAGAATTTCAGGTCTATTAAAAAACAAACAAATTTACTCACATAAGTGTGTCAGACTTTCAGTTCTATATAAAAACAAACAACTTTGCTCATTTCAACTATTTTCGTGCTTATATCCAATTACGGTTCAAGCACACTGACCTGGGCACACACCTCGGCTATCTGGGCTGTCTGTCCAGGACAGTGGGTTAGTTATTAGTTTGTTGGTGGTTAGTGATAGAGAAGAGGGTGTAGTGGCCTTGCACCTACTCACAGCCCTTAAGAACTTGCTCTGGGTTGGAGCCAGTACCAGGCTGCGAACCCTGTACTTACCAACCTGTAGTCTGATGGCTTAACCACTACACCACCGAGGCCAGTAGTTTGCTCATACAAGTGTCTCGTGAGTTTCAGGTCTATATTAAAACAAACAATCCGAGCAATTCATCTGCTTCTTGAGATATGTAATAAGATGGACACAAAGTCAACATTATTGATTTCCTTTTGGTGAGGATCTCCCTTGGACAGAAAGCTTTCAGATGGAAATCAGGCATGACTTGAACCACAGTCTCTGAAACCTGATATGTAACACATCTTTTGTTGTGAAGTGATTTACAAAATTAATACAATACTATACCAATGTCTAAAAGAAATTATATCAAGCAAAATTGATTTAAATTCCTTTATAATTTGGATTTGGAAATGAAATGGTGATTTAGGGAATGCAGTTTGTGCACAACATGCCAAAACACCACTCTCATGAATATATATCTTTTGAACATGCAACATGATTTGTTTATTCTTCAGTAGTCTCTCGGAGTTTTGGTATAGTTTCTTTTGGATGTCTGTATATTTTGAGTTTTCTTCAGTAGTCTCTCAGTCTTAGTATAGTTTCTTTTGGATGTTAGTATATTTTGAGGGTTTTTCAGTAGTCACTCAAGAGTCTTGGTATAGTTTCTTTTGGACATCGGTATATTTTGAGTACTTTAGAGGTCACCAAAGCATCTAGTACGACATGGCTGATTTGTCCTAGAGATAAGTCTTTTTCAGAAGCACGATGTTCATCCACAAAGACATTAAACTTGATTATGAAATTATAGAAGAGTATGCCAGCACATAACAGAAATAGTTTTTTAATAAAATTAATAAACACATGGGGTTTTTTTAAATTGTTTTAATCTATGAGCGATACTGAATAAGTTTATGACAAGCAAGACATGTTTATTGTGTTATTTATTTATTGACATTGAACAAATTTAATCATACAGGAAGTATATTTATGAACAATCAAACAATATGTCCTTTCTCCATTTGAGGAACTTTTTTTTTTTTTTGCATGAAATATTTGAACCTGCTCAAATTTAAGAATGTTTATTCCATGGACAGTTTAAAAAACAAACAATAATACAAATGCTAGCATGGCCACCTCTGGTTAAATCCTCTGTCTGCCAGTGGTGACTGTACAGCCGATTTCTGGTTTGAGTATAACTGTCATTTAACAGTCTGTTAACACATATGTCAAACAAGACTAGTTAAACTGCATTGTTGGTCTTAGCATGATGTCATGAACCTGCAAGAGAGAATAATATTGATATACATGTACATGTAAAAATTTTAGAGACCCCAAGAATATATACGTTTAAACAAAATAAATGTCTGCATATTTCTCCCTTTCTTTCCCTCTCTTCTCACCAGTTGGTCTATGATTGATTCCCGTTGGTGGGCTCATTGATGATGATGATAACTAGTTTAACGTGCCCATATACCACTAGGGTTTCGAACACGCCATCCTGAGTCCGACCTCCAATAAGATCGGTGGCCTGGAGGGATTGAAAATGGGCAGAATTTTGAAAATAGCAATTAGTAAAAAAGTTAATAGGGCTCATTGAGCTATTTCTTATCCCATTGCACCATGACTGGTATATCAAAGGCCATGATATGTGCTATCCTGTCTGTGGGATGATGCATATAAAAGATCCCTTGTTACTAATGGAAAATATAGCGGGTTTCCTCTATAAGACTATATATAGTTCCAATTCTAACACTAAAATTTTCATCACAATCGCAACAATTCCTTAAAGTATGTATCTTATAGTTTTAATCTCAGTGATTAAGTATGTTCATCACACCAGGGTATCATTGTGTATTTATTTGTTTTCTACCTGAACATGAGGAGGAGCTTGCAGTGCATAAATGACAGCATCAGCCAGGTCATCTGGCTGCAAACACTGAAAATAAAATGAAGTTTTATACAATAATAAATATAGGATGTCAGATACAAATGATAAAGTTAACACCACCAGCTACTATTTAATATTGTCCTTCAGAAATAAAAGGTATCTCAAAATCTGACTAACATTAAAATGATTAATACACCATTATTTATCTTTTGTTTCTTGATCTGCAGTAGTTTTAAAATTTTAACTCTTTAATGTACTGGTTAGGTAATCAAAATTTGTATCACTAAATTTCAATTGTTTTAAAAAACAAAATGTGGGCCTGTATTTTCTTAACCTTAACTCGCCACAAACAGGTTAATCAGCAATATATGTGAATGTTAGAAATTTAGAAATGTTAGAATCAGCAAGAAATTTGAGTAATTAATTAAATTAGGTCTTGTTTAATTATTCATAAAGAAACCTATTTTATCAAAACACAAGTCCAACTTAGCTGTTAATGTACTGGCCTCAAATTTTCTGTAAATTAAGGTTCAAAAGGAGTTGATGATAAACAGCCCTTTGGGTGGGATGATAGTATAGAATGTTTCTATTATGTGAATTACATTGGCAAAGCCAGAATTTTATATGGGTGGGGGGGGGGGGGGCACCTGCACTCAACGAGTCGTGTCATGAGGTGACAACAAATATAAAAGGTGGTGGGGGGAGGTGGTATGATTGGGGACCATGCTTCTTGAATTTTCTTCATTTTTGTACAAGGTAACAGTTATGACAAACATTGCTGGATAGGCTTGTATTGTAGTTTTAGGAAATATTCAATCAAGATTCTTATTGGTTTCAACAAACTGTCGACTTAAAATGCACAATTCGATGTTTCATAAATTTTTCATTGACTATTCAAAATTTGTACTGGTTTTGTGAAATCTGATATCTGTAATGGAAAGAAAACTAAAAATAATAAAATGTTTTAATATTACCGGGTACTGCGTGAATGTGGCTTTGGCCCGCACTGGGTCGTGTATCATTTTGTATGCAAATTCAGTCTCAACTACACCAGGACTTATGGACTGAAATGTGAAAAATAAAAACATAAAATATCTGTCTCCGTCATCAATTAAGTCCAGTTATCCATATTGTGGGAGTGGGATTTGATTTACAAACTCCTTAGCCTAAGATCTAAATGTTGAAAGGAAACACCGACGCGGAATGTAACTCGGTGGTAAAGAGCTCGCAATGAGCTAAACTCATTGTAATGGGTCATACAACCAATCGCCCACGATGGAATGAAGTTTTCCTGTTCCAGACAGAACCCCACGACTAGTACATCAAAGGCCATGATGTGTAAAGCTGCTTTTTTAGAAGGAGTATCATGTATGGCGGCAGTGAGTTACAACTCTTCAGCAATCGAGTGTCAAAATAACAATGTTAAATATCAAACAGCCATAGTTTAAAAAGTGACAAATTAAACAAATAATACTTTTCTTGAAATGAAACCTGTTGTCACCAGACACGATGTGAACGGACAAAATGTCAACGGTCAAAATGTCAACGAACAAAACAACCCCACAAAATATGCTACAAAACCGAAAACGTATCCAGGGATCTTGTATATCCCTTTCACAGTTTGAAGAGTACGTACCACAATCTCAGCCTGTTGGGTGCTGTTAGAGCTAAAAAGATCATTATAAAAACAAATACAATTTCTAACCATATGAAACGTGACAAAATACTAACATTCTAAATACACTAGATAAAACTGTTGTAGTATATATTACCAAAATCCATTTATAACCATATGAAACGTAAGAAAATGCCTGACATTCTAAATACAGTCTATAAAACTGTCGTAGTAAATATTACCGCAATCCACTTATAACCATATGAAACGTAAGAAAATGCCTGACATTCTAAATACAGTCTATAAAACTGTTGTAGTAGATATTACCGAAATCCTGATCCCACTTTTCATTTCCCGCAGTTCAAATCTGATTGCTTCCGACATGGCTGTCACTGCGAATTTCGTCATTGAATAAAAATGGATATTTGTAAAAATTGGTACACGATGTCCTGCCACGCTAAAATAAAAATAACAGTGTCTGCAAAAGCACATAATCTTCATCCAAGTGATAGTGAATTAAATTATACATTGTATGTAATAATAAAATAAACAAACCCACGTTAGTAGGCAAATGTTTGTATAAATATATATCAAGGATATATGGTCACGTTGCACTGAAATACACTGTTATATATGTTTTAGTGGCCCTCTGGACAGAGGATTGATAGGCCATAAATGTGGATGATAATTATTGATGATAACGAAGTACCATGAGTTATATGGGGTTTAAGGGCATACACACACACACACACACACGCGCACACACACAAACAGAGAGACAGATAGACACATAGACAGACACAGACACACACACACACACACAGACAGACACATACATACATACAGAGACACACACACACACACACACACACACACACACACACACAGACAGACAAACAGATACACACAAAAAGAGGATCTTAACTGATAATGCTCTTTAAATCTGAGTTCCTGTTATTGTTTAATGGTTAAGTAATTTAATGATAGTGCCGACTTTATTGCTGTCACGTATATTCTGTTGCCTTGCGGATATTTAAAACACTACATATTCTCAATACACGTGCATGTTTCCTATTCACTACGAAGATAATTCCCACAATTTATATTATATTATGTTATTGGCAAACATACATGTTAATTTTAATGAACACCAAGGGTTTTGTATATTTACTTTTAGATGGTCTACTATTTTTAAATATCAGAGTATTTTGCATTGTTTCTGATTATTGTAGTCTGCGATGTTACTAATAACATTATAACATTCAATTTGAAAAACATTAAAATCAATCCAAATATAGCCTGCTAGAAAACTTGATGCCAAATCATATATTATATTGGAAAACACCAAAGCAGTTATACCTGTTTATAAGAAAGATGTGTCCATCGTCAATGCCCCTTTCCTTCATTGATTTAAATGCCTCTCTTGTGCATATACAGTACCCAAGGATATTGATCTAAAAACCAAATATGAGAAGGTCATTCCTTCAACATGTACAAATATATGTTATTTTATGGAATATTAAATTTGAACCACTGTTAGAGGTTATAACTCTTCTGTCTGAATAGTACATCGTAATATTTCAATCACTATTCTGCTCCCATCCCAACGCTGCTTTTCCCCATATCATATAAACAAAGGACAGGATTGTTCTAGAGAGAGGTGCAGTTTTAAAAAAGACACATCATCTCCACCAGTTCACACAGACGCAAGTTAATGTACATCTCTGCTGAATACCAGTATGTGCCACTTACATGATCTTACACTTCCGATAGATGCTTTTTGGTGTACATTTATGTCAATTACAGTATTTGCCATCTATGTCATATATATATACACAAAGAAAAAAGTTAAGCACTCCCAGATATGATTACTTATATAATATTGGCATGCATTGCAACTGAAATTGCAATGACGATTCTGACAGGCATGGCGTTCTATAGAAAGGATGAGATCGTGCAAGCATGACAATGGTGTCACATCTCATCGTCGCGTGCAATATGCCACCCATGACTTTTCCAAAGTGCAGTATGGGTGCGTGCCCAAATTGGGTATTTAACGTGGCCGTCTTGCACTGTTCGATCATTATCAGTGAAGATGAATCGAAGGAGAATATCAGTGGATCAAAGATCACAAATAATCGGCATGCGTAACGTAGGAATGACGTTCAAAGCCATCGGCCGTCAGCTGGGGTACCACTACACAGTAATTAGCAGACTCGTCAGGAAACATGCCGTAACCAACTCTGTGAAGGATTTGCCACGGTCAGGTAGACCTCGTGTGACATCAAACCGTGAAGACGTAGCACTGGGGCGGCTGGAACGGCGTCTACCGTTTGCAACAAGCACGGCGCTAAAACGTGAGTGGCTGCCCAATCGCCAGCTCTCTACAAGAACGGTGAGGAACCGCCTCAAACTGTTGGGATTGGCGTTCAGACGAGTCATCAAGCGTCCCTTACTGTCAGAACGACACAAACGCATACGTTTGGCATGGTGTCTAGCACGGCGAGCGTGGAATCTGAGAACATGGAGAAGGATTCATTGGTCCGACGAAAGCCGGTTCCTGCTCCACGTCACGGATGGGCGAATGAGGGTTTGGAGGCGGAAAAATATGGCTTATGAACCCAAGAACATCCAACCAACTGTCCAATACGGAGGAGGCTCGGTAATGATTTGGGGGTGCATCTCCCATGACTGCAAGCTGGACCTGGTCACCGTTCAGGGCAATTTGACAGGTGACCAGTACATCCGTCAGGTCCTGGAACCAGTTGTCGTGCCACATTTCGACAACCACCCACTCTCTACAAGGCCTCAGTACATGGATGACAACGCCAGGCCTCATCGTTCCTGGGCTGTGACGGCGCATCTCCAGAACAACGCTGTGACGACTATGCCTTGACCCGCCATGAGCCCCGATCTGAATCCCCTGGAGCACATTTGGGACATTCTTGGCCGTCGAATACAGAAACTGGACCCCCCTGTACAGAATCTGAGAGAATTGGAAGCTGCTTTGCTTCGGGAGTGGCTGTTGCTGCCTCGTCAGAAGATCCGACACTTGACTGGGAGGGTGAGGAGCAGGCTTGAGGCGGTCATCCGAGCACGTGGAGGGTACACAAAGTACTGAACGTTTGGACTGTCAGTGTCGTCTAGGTAACCGAACGTAACGTTTTACCTAGAATTGACAACCTGCAAATGTCGTATGGACACTGTAGATCCATACTTATAACGGGTATGTTTTGGGGTGAAAACACGACTGGTGAGGTTGCGACCATATTGTGATTAAAAATTCACCACAGCTGACAATTGTTTGTGTTTTCCTATTGTCAGAATGTTGTTCTTGCCTTTCACATACATTGCCATGACTTCATTACGTCAGTAATTGCATGCCAAATGTTTTTTTCATTCGTCAGTCAGAAATTTCGTGGGGGTGCTTAACTTTTTTCTTTGTGTATATATATATATATATATATATATCAATTATACCACTTCAGATGCTATTTATGATACATCTGATGACGCGAGTTGAGCCATACCCACACTATATACTAGTATATGCCACCTATATCACTTCAGACATGCACTGGTTCTGATACATTTATAAATACTAGTGTGTGCTACCTACACTATCCATACCACTTCAGGTGGATGCTAATTTACCTACATCTTTGCTATATACTAACACATGTCAATTACGTCATCTACAGCCTGGTGAGCTAGATAATATGTGCTATAGGCTCTATATGCATCTATACTTGAGCCAGATGATAGGTTAGCTACATCTATATGCTATATACTACATGTAGTATGTGCCACTTACATAAACGTTATCAATTTCGATAGACACTAGTTTAGTTACATCTATGCTACATACTAGGATGTGCCACTTTAAGTGACGACACACGATACGAGTGCCTCATACAAGAATAGCCGATTTAATTGCCAAACATTACAATTTCATCGGTTGCTATGCAGTCGGTTAAATTTCGTAGCTATTCTCGCACGGGGCGCTATATCGTATGACATCGCCTTTAGACCATCTGCATCAATTCAAATATGTGCTAATTCAGCACCATCTAATCTATTCTACACACTGGTACTTATATGTTCCACTTATATTTAATCTTCATCAATTCAGACAGATGTCAGTTGAGATATACCTATGCTCCCTACTAGTATGTGTTATTTACATCATCTATATCAAGTCATATCTATAGTTTAGATATAACTAAATGTTATGTATTTCTCCTAGTATACAGACACTTGCATCAATTCAGATAGACGTTAGTTTAGCTGTATCAAAGCTGCATACTAGTATGTGTCACATCATCTGGATTTCAGATATAGTTAGTTTAGTTGTGTCTATGCTATATACTAATTCGCAGGCATTGGATTTAGAAGAAATTTATGTTTAGGATTACGCTAGAATCGTAAAAATGGCGTAGTATATACATTTTGGGATTTCATCTCACAATTTTATGTTTCTATCCCAAAATCTTTCATTCGTGGAAGCACAGAATCCTGCCACAGTCGCAGCCTGGTATGTGCCACTTACATCAATCATCTGTCTCCATGCTTCGGTTTGTCCAGTCAGAAACGGCTCCTCGTGAGCTAAACCAGCGTTGTTGATGCACACGTCTACACCGCGGAGATTAGGGTCCGATTTGATGGTCTCAAACATCTTCAGGATATCTTCTTCCTTCCCCATATCACACTTCAGGCCGACCAGCGAGCCCTCTTCTCCTTTCAGTTCCCTGGAAACTGCCTGAAATGCGATGGCTTTAAATTGTTCGACAGGCCTAGGCAAACCGAACCCTGATATGTTAGATTCGACCAAATTTTCCTAACTCAGTTCAGAGATGTAATAAAAGGAAGGGCCTGACATTATTTAATAAGCTGTAGTACACTGAAGTGATCCATAATAATATTTAATGCTTTAAATAATAATATACAATCTATATCATGTGTTTTCTTTATTTTGTCTGAAGCCTTCCTTAAAATAATATATTATATCTTTGGAACCCATATGGCGTTGTCGTGACATTAAAGTCTCAGACTCTGTTAGACTTTAGTCTTGACTCTAAACCTTTTATAAGCACCAGGCCAAGTCTATAATGCCAAACTTCTTGTGATAAATGAACAACTCGCAACAAATTAATATATTTTGGTAAAGACTATGCAATAAGTTTTTATCATGCCCATTTTCTTTCTCTTAATAATGGATATATATATATATACTAGTACTTCATCGCTGCATTTCGTTGACCTTGACAATGTGTCTCAGTAATTATGTAATTTATCTAACATTAATTTTTCTCATTAAAAAACAAATTGCAATTACCAGTACATGTATATGTATCCAGCTATATGGTAAGGGTCACTATTTTACAAAACTTATTCAATTCTGAAAATACGCTACCTAATGATAAGTGATCTAACAATGCACAGGCAGAGAAAACCTTGGACACCCATATTATCCAGTCGGCAAAATTTGGTAAACTATATCGCACGATTTCAGAGGGTGATGGCTTTACTCCACATGATAAAGTTACACGTATTTGTGTAAGGGATATAAAGCTTCACTGGAACCATTATATGTGGTGTCTGAATGCGGCAATAAATTATGTAGCCTCTTTGTAGACTTATCCATATCAGCATCTAAGTACTCACATTTAACAAGTTTTTTTAAATGCTTCAGGCAGAATTTTCGTTAATATTGTTTTTGCAACCCTTTATAGCATCAGCGATATCATAGCCTAAAGGTCAGCAAATGTGATGTAATCTTTCCATGTCTCTTTGTTTTTGCCCCATGTTCCATTGCAGTTCTTTCCTGTGGTTGTTATTTGGACAGAAATCGGAAGTTGCACCTTTAAAATCATACAACTAAATCGGTCTGGCTGTTCATTAAAAAATGTCCTTTAAATGCAAAATGTGTTTTAAACAGTTTATTTACCATACAATATTTTTGTAGTTATAAAATTGTCAAATAAGCACTATACAGTGCTTTGAGAAGGATGAATATGAAGAGGCTGAATATATAATTATATATATATAATCTATAGGAACGATATCTGGAGTGGTGGACTAATCTCGGGGGGGGGGGGGGGGGGCGGGGGGTGTAACGTAAGATTTCTATCTTTATATAAAGTAACTGTACACAAAAAACAAAAAAAACAAACAAACAACAAGCCAAATGGGTCAAGCGTGATTTATTGATAAAGTCATTGGGACACCGACGGGGATCGATCCTAGTCTGACTGCGCATCAGACGAGCGCTTCACTACTGGGCTACGTCCCAGTCAATCAATCAATTATTAGACACGTGCTTACATCCAATGAAGGTTCAAGCACGACTGTTTGAGATTCTCCGGTGGGCAGTAAGGCTATGGAATTTACTATTTGAATTAGAAGAGAAAGAAAGAAATAATATTTTATTACTAGCTATTGATTAGCAGAGAGACGGGATTTTGCCCAGTGGCAAAGTGCTCGCCTGATAAACAGTCGATCTAGGATTGATCCCCGTTGGTGCGCCCATTGGGCTATTTATTGTTCCAGCCAGTGCACCACGACTGATATATTATCAAAGGTCGTGGTATGTGCTATCCTGTCTGTGGGATGGTGCATACAATTTAAAGATCCCTTACTACTAATGAAAACAAATCTAGTGGGTTTCCTATCTAAGACTATGTCAGAATTACCAAATGTTTGACATCCAATAGCCTATGATCAGTGTGCTCTAGTGGTGTCGTTAAACAAAACAAAAAACGTTTGGTTAGCAGATCTATGTATCCGTAGCCTACATAATTAGAACCCAGTAATATTAGTGGTTCAGTCCAAAACACAACAGCCAATCCAATGAAAGGTGGATGGAGCTACCAATATTTTAAGAAGGGGTAGGTGTTAGCTATAGGTTTAGGAGTAGGCCCTACAGTGTGTATGCTCATGACAATCACGATAAAATATGTGAACCATTATTAGCGCTGAGGCGAGCATACGAGAATATACTCGAGTACTTCGCCAAATGGCAGCCTATAGCGCACATCTATAAATAACATCCCTGACCTCAATCCTCTGGACCTCTTTGTCATTCTCTGCACATCCTACTACTTTCAGTCCGTGTTTAACTAATGCTCTCGCAATCCCACACCCTATACCAGCAGAAGATCCGGTTACCAAGGCAACACGTCCAGCCCAGCGTTGCATTTTTGGGAGAAAGTTTTATAATAGCATATAAAACGTCCCGTGCTATAAAATTCATTTACACCGGTTCATACAGACGCAAAATAGGCATGGACTCATACCACACTAAGATTATTTTTTAGTATACATGTTCGGTAGCACAGCAAATTGCATGATGTACCACTGTGACTTGCGGCGTTCTGCATGTAAATATTACGGTATGAAGTCAATCATTTTAAAAAAGGAAATCTTTTTTTTCCAAGTTATAAATGTTCCTGAATGCTTTCATTTACGGTGAACTGTGGTGTGGGACCATTTAGGTTTTGTGACGTTGATATTTATTGATATTGCTCGACGACAAGCAGTGTATCGTTATGTTAAGACAAATGTCGACATCTGTATCATCTTTGCACAGAGGGATACATTATTATGCTTTTGACGGTGTGCACTCAACATGCTGCAGTAATAAAATATTTACTACCAACGTGGACGGTGAAAGGAAACAATTGATCATCACAGAATTTGTTCCTGGGGATGATATTTCATACGTTTCAAAGATCTCGTCCGTTTTGCATGTAACACTTCCAGGTGAACTTTGCGAGGAAAGGATTATAGGACAGCCCGTGTGTATCGGGTGTCGAAACAGTTTGCTGCTGTTTCAGTACATTACCAACAGCAGGCGATACCTTCGATTCTTCGCTCTAGATTTAAATGCAGAAAAGATCAGCACTTTTGAAGACTCTGAGCGATTCTTTAACAAAGACTTGTCGGTGGTTAGCCCCATCGAGTGTCTCATTAGTCCCAGCCAAAAGACCTGTCTTCTGAGACTGCCACAGACAGTGATGACCGTCAGAAAATGGTCCAAATTGATGCAAGTCAGAACGCTCCAGTCGAATGTGCCTATCACGCCAAATAACGAGATACTTGGCACAGTTCCTAACAAACTTAGAGACCGCCGACATCAGATGGTTGCCTTTCACCCACTCTACGAAGGCAGACTCGTGACGGCTCTAATGGATGAATTTTGTTCAAAATGTAAATTCATGGTTTTTGACGTGTTAACCTTGAAGGTGCTGATACAGAAAATACACAGACTCGGTGAGCGGTCGCTTACTGTTTCAGAAGATAGTGACACCGATAACTCTGAAGAAGATGATTCTGTGTACTATATACTCCACCAATGCGCATTATCTTTTTGTAAGAGTGCAGAACTGCTATCCGTTCATTGTGTTGGAATTGATAACAGACAGAACGCTTTTGCGCGAATTTTGTTCTACGATTCGGTCACACTGAAAGGCTTAAACAGCAAGTTGATTGTTCTAGACAGCATCCGACTACCTTTCAGCAATTCAGACGTGTTCAGTCAGATATACTCTGTATGCGATTCCAAACTTCATCTCTGGCATCTCAAAAGAAGTAAACGACCGATTAGGTGTGTCTTGTCAGTGACGCTACCAAAAGTAATTTACTTGAAGTCGTTGTGCCGTGCAGAAGTTCTTAGACATGTTGCTCCAAAATACATTTCGGATTTGCCACTGCCATGTGCATTAATACGATATTTACAGTTTGATAACACTCCGGCCACAGTAACTGCTCTTTAGTTAGTCCGATATAGGCCTATTTATCTGTCGTCGAACAGCATTTGACGCTAGCATGATTCACTGTGTGTACAATCTAATTAAAATTAGCTCCACTATTACATGTGGATCTAACACCAGCCAGTTGGAGCTCATGTCCACCAATCAAAACCTTACTTACAGAATCCTGCCAGTGATTTAAAAATAATTTGAAAACATTCCGAATTATCCTGAAGGTATACGACATGTTTCGTGTGAATTACGAATGCCTTAAAACATGTTTTATTTTATAAAATAAATAATTTGTAATGTAAAACTGAAGACTGATTTAGTTTTAGTTTTTTATAAATAAATAAATAATTTTTAATGTAAAATTGAAGACTGATAACCCACCCCGTACGTATTGGTATGGTTCGCTGTACAGCGGCCACTAAAATAGATTCGCCCGATATTTTTAGAATTTGTATGCTCCCAAATAACGTTATAAAAGGCGAAGTGTGATTGGTCAATATTTAAATTATTATTTACAGATGAAATGTTACGTGGACATTGGGGACTACGCAGTGTTGTTAGTTTTAAATCACTGGTAGGATTCTGCAAGTAAGGTTTTGATTGGTGGACATGAGCTCCAACTGGCTGGTGTTAGATCCACATGTAATAGTGGAGCTAATTTTAATTAGATTGCTGTGTGTATAGAACTTGATGTACGAACCAGTTTTGTTGTGAAAGCGAATAAGTGACGCCATTATTTTTTTCACAAAATGACCTTTTCAAACAAAAAATGGATGGCAGTTGAACAGTAGCGGATTTATGGCGGTGACTCAGACACTCAACTCCATTATTTTCTGGCAAATTGCAGGGTTGAAAATTAGCAGTTGGCTAAGGACGACTAAGAATTTTACAAAGGTAGTCCGTATGGCGACCATCAATTTTAGAGTCTGGCGAGTATGGTACCAGTTGAAAAGAAAGACACTGAAACTGAATCGAATGTGACAAAACACACCACATCTGTGTTGGCGCGAACTACAGATCTGGCAGCAAAAGAAATGGAACATGCTTTATATTTTGACAGCGCCAGACTCCGCTTAAGTGGCTGTGGGCTAGATCTTTCTAAAAATAGAGCTCAAAACATATGGAAGACACCGCATGTATTTTTAAAACGTGGAAGTCAACTGCTTATTGCAATGGGCTGGATACGCCATATTTATCTAGTAGAGCTTTTTGACAATTGTTATTCAGTGTTATGGTAAAAAGGAATCATATTTAATTAGCTTACATTATTGTGGGATAAAATCAAAATCTAGCTTGTACTTTTAACTCACACTAACGTGAGCGCATACAAATATTTAAAAATAATGGAATTTCCATTACAACAGGACTTAGGCCTATTCCTACGGTCAGTTAATTGATTGTCGTTGTCGGTATTGTTTTATGTTTTAAAGGAACATTCCTGACTTTGCTGCAATGTTTATGAATTTATCGACTAACAAAGACTTTTTAACGATTGTAATTACATATCAAATATATTTTTCTGCATAAAATATTAGTGGCTGTATATTAAACGTGTTTATGATAGTACTAATATTTGTACTAGGTTAAATTTCATTTTATTTCCAAAAATATAGTTTTTTCGTACGTACGAAATTATTTGAAGACAAAATCCAGTTTGGGCTTCTTACTAATATTAAGACGACCAGAAACACATTAAATATACAGACACTGATATTCTAAACCAGAAAATATATTTAAAATGTAAGTTTAATCGTAGAAATATTTTATTAGTCGGAAACATCTTACAGTTCAGCAAACTCAGGCATGTCCCTTTAAGTGATTTGCATGAAATAAGAACAGATCAGACCTAAATTGACACCAAGACTTACATGATGACATAACCCTCCAAATATTACTGTAATACACAATAAGTAGGCTACGTTGTTTATGCTTTGTAATATAACTAAGTACATAATATATTTTGGTAAAAAAAGAAAATTGTACAGATTTATTTTTCTTTCGATATTTATTTTATTAGTAGCCTACTATTGTAGCATTTACAATATTCAAATTGAAGCAGTATAGGAGGACAGCTACTCCCGAAAAAATTCTTTACTGGAGATTTTACCCCATCTTGCATCGTCAAGTTTATTTCATCCCTCTGGCATCGTCAGAAAGAGGACTGCCACCGTAGACTATTTGTATACTAAAGCACGCGCAGTTCTACCTTTAGTCTCTTTGTACTACATTATTATTTATTTATTTTACTTCAGCGACAACGTAAGTCAAGCTGCATACCTTGGCTGTTCTAGCATTTTGTATTCACCCCCCTGTATTAAACTGAGATTAAATCTGTATAATGTAGTGGTAATTTGTAATTTGTCAAATTTTTTATTTGAGTTAGTATAGGTTTAAAACTTAAGAACTTGTTTTTATATGAATTTTAATTTTATTCATTATGAAGTTACATGCCAATTCATCTATATACAGTGAGCACATGGTGTTTATTCAACAGAGAACATTATAGTTTTAATTTTCGCTGCGCAGTTAAATTTCAATGTGATAATTGGACGGTTAGTTGAATTTGAGAAGGGCCAGTAAGATTTTTCTTCAAGTGGCCCTGCTGGCGACCATGGTTTTCATGTTAATTTTCAACCCTGAAATTGTACTTGTATTATGGAACCTCTCGCTCAAATTAAAATTTTATTACCAATATTCCAGTCAGCAAGCTCGAAAAATTAAAGCGCGATTTAAAAACTCAAAATTATAAAGAAGGAGGTCTTAAAATGTCAAATTAAAACATTTTATGACTGGGTACGAAGATTGTTTATAAATAATTCAAAGTGGGTAAACCTTTTTAAATGTGCTACAAGTATATCAGTACATGAGCTTACAATATATGGAGACTATTTTATAATGATGAAAATAAAGAAATGTCAAATAGGTTTTGGAGAGACACACTACTTAGTTGATTAATGCTAGAGAAAAAACAACCCGCAAACTGTAGATGGTATTTTATGCACCAACATCTGGCACAACACTGACATACTTGTTGATAAAAAAACAAACATTTACATACATACATTATGTCAGCAAAGGTATTGTTTTTATTAATGACCTATTTGATGTCCATGGTGATATTTTATCATATGAACAGATTAAAAAAACGTACCATATAACCACACATTTTATTAGTTATGTTTCGTTAATAAAAGCTGTTAAATCATACATATATAATTTAGAAATTTAACAGACGACAGTTTCAGAGCACTAAATAATCCCATTCTTCCTTTTAAATTAAAAGTTTTGTTAAAAAAGCAAACAGGATACAAGGACATGTACGATTAAACAAATTATAAATCCATAACTCCTAAAGCGCAAACAAAATATGCACAAAACGGATTTATTATTGACACGAGTGATTGGAAAAGGTTCTATATATTACATTTTCAGTGCATGAACGATTCAACTTTATTATGGTTTCGATATAGGATAATCCATAGAATTTTAACCACTAACACATTTTTACATATGATTCGGTATGTTGATTCAAGTATGTGTAGCTTTTGTACCAATTACCCAGAAACCATACAACATCTATTCTTTGAGTGCAATGAGGTAAAGAATGTATGGGAATCGGTACAAACCTGGATACTGACTAAGTCCGGAGTTAGAATCAGTTTTAATAAAAAATATGATTAATGATGAAAATTATGCATTTTT
Source organism: Gigantopelta aegis (assembly GCF_016097555.1). Classification (NCBI taxonomy): domain Eukaryota; kingdom Metazoa; phylum Mollusca; class Gastropoda; order Neomphalida; family Peltospiridae; genus Gigantopelta; species Gigantopelta aegis. Next base: position 36,922,331 of record NC_054706.1, read on the forward strand.
AAACTGGCTAATTATTAACATAAAATACTACGTATATGTTACAAAATTTCAGAAGAAAGCTTTAGAAATTAACGCCGTTAAAAACATGTTTTAGAAAAAATATGAAATACAAATTTAGATTTATTCTATATAAAAGTTGTAATTACGAAACATTTAAAGTATGGGCTCCCTGGTTTAATCTTTTTTTATAATAATTAAAAGGCTTGCACACAATATACTTTAGCATAAATGTTCACATAATTATTGTTTTACTGAATTACCTGTTTTGAGACAAGGAAAAAAAGGAACTCATGGACAACAATCATTAACAATAACGGTGATTTTTTTTCTTCTCTTCTGCAGCATTATTATGTTGCTCTATCTTTTTCTCCTGCTTCCTCTTTTCTTTCACTCTTTTTTTATTTAAAAAAAACACTGTCCGCATATATATAAACTGTTGCTTTAATGTGTCATGTTATTTTGTAAGATGTATATGTACAGCAGTGAATCAGGGTCCAAACCCTGACACTGTTATTGCGATCTGGGGTATGAATGAATGAATGAATGAATGAATGTTTAACGACACCCCAGCACGAAAAATACATCGGCTATTGGGTGGCAAACTATGGTAATGCAAATAAATAAAGTGATGATCAACATCAAAATAAAAATTCAAGACAAACAAAAACAGTGTAAAGAACTGTGCAAAAAAACAAATATCACAGAATTTTACGGATACTGAATTTTACTCAAAACTTCAAATTTTGTGCTGTATTGGCCATTCTCAAAGAGAATGTTACACCCCTGCACCATGGCGAGGTTATAGCACACGCAGGGGCGATCTGGGGTAATAAATATTTAAAAAACCCCCACCAAAAATAACAACAACAACCTTCCAGTCAGCACATTTTCTTGACCACATTTCCATGTCATCTCTCTTTCTCAAAATCCTGTTTCCGATCCTGTCTGTTTTAAGATACCTTTACTTAAAGCGACAGTATAATTTTTCTTGCCCCCCCCCCCCCCCCCCCCCCCCCCCCCCCCCGAAAAAAATCTTAGTAGTTACATTAACTGTTTTCTTTTTAAAAATGTATATTATTGAAACATCCATATTAAGAATGACCGACATTGCATTTAGAATTTTATCACCATTTTACGAAGAACTGGCTGCTATTTTAAACGCATTTTTATCATCAATCCCTTCAGTGCTGGACAGTGGATTATTACTATGCGTTGTCATGCATCAGTAGTGGATCCGGGGGGGGGGGGGGGGGGTCCAGGGGTCCCGACACAACCCTTTTTGAAAACCGACCATAACCTTGAATGGGAAACGTGATTGTATTAACTGTTCTGTGTAAAAGGAGAGACCAGTCATCATATTTGGACCCCCCCCCCCCCTTCAGAAATCCTGCATCCGCGCCTGTGCACTACCTTTATTTCCTGCTGTAACAATATTTTTAAAGTGCAAAATTATTAGCCACACCTTTGCCAATCTGCAAGCTTCACAGCCTCGTCGTGACCCCTGCTTAACCCCATGCTGGTCTGCCACTGATTTAAAGAATAACCATACTGAGCCATTCAACCCGAGTTGGATAAAGTTTAGTTTGTTTTTGTTTATCGACACCACTAGAGCACACTGGTTTATTGATCATCGGCTACTGGACGTCAAACATTTGGTAATTATGACATATAGTCTTAGAGAGGAAACCCGCTACATTTGTCCATTGTCATGTCATAAGGGTTTTACGTGCACATTCAGAGCAAGCTGTTGTAGCGCACGCCTGTCCCTTTTTTTGTCCATTAGTAGCAAGGGATCTTTTATATGCACCATCCCACAGACAGGACAGCACATATCGCAGACTTTGATATACCACTCGTGGTGCACTGGCTCGAACGAGAAAATAGCTCAGTGACGGGGAGTCGATTCAGGCGGACGCTTTACCAATGGGTTACGTCCCGCCCATCTTAACTGGATAAAGTCGATATCTTGAAGAGTCTGTCCTCAATTTCCTGCCATTTAAGATGCTTCTGGAAACATCTAGCATTTTGATGGACTAAAATTACACATAAACTACATTGTATTGTTATTATTTTTATTTTTTTAATATCAAATTGATATTGGTCCTCCGAATATTTGTAGTAGCTCAAACTGGATTGGAACTGATAAGTAATTTTGTATGTACCAAATAAAACAATTTCTAAATGATTTTAATAAATTTATTCTGAAGGCAAACTTGTGTCATTCATGACTGACCAGTAATTTGAATGCAATTTGTATACTTTATATACTTTTCCAACACATCACAATGAATTAGTCTAAATAGGGGCGAGACGTAGACCAGTGGTAAAGCGCTCGCTTGATGCGCGGTCGGTTTGGGATCGATCCCCGTCAGTGGGTCCATTGAGCTATTTTTCGCTCCAGCCAGTGCACCACGACTGGTACATCAAAGGCTGTGGTATGTGCTATCCTGTCTATGGATATAAACGATCCCTTGCTGCTAATCGAAAAAGAGTAGCCCATGAAGTGACGACAGCGGGTTTCCTACCTCAATATCTGTGTGGTCCTTGACCATATGTCCGACGCCATATAACCGCAAATAAAATGTGTTGAGTGCGTCGTTAAATAAAATATTTCCTTCCTCAGTCTAAATAATATGAGAATACCCCTAAATGTTCAAATTCCAAAACCTATTCAACAGTCGTGTCGAAAATTACATATTTACTGAACTTTGCTGTAAAATATATTTGCTTGTCGCCTTTGGTGAAATGCAGTCTCGGTGTTGTTAATTCTTGGTTTGTTAGTATAATCGTAAATACTAATCAATATGAAATGCAGTCTCGATGTTGTTAATTCTTGATTTGTTAGTATAATCGTAAATAATAATCAATAGTGCTAATCGCAATCTACCAAATCAAACTGGACCGTAACCACGTTTGAAGAATGCGTATTTCACCAGATTACATTCTTGTAAATTTTAAAATTGACTTTTCATCGTATTAGTAAATACGGTGGGTAAAAGTGGCTATGTACAGTCAGTACTATATTTGGCCAAAACAGTTTAGCAATTTGGTAAATGTGCTTAAATAAAAATAAAAAACCTGACTTATAAAATAAAATCAGACACTGGATTCAACTGAGGCATCATTTATCAGTATACATAACAGGATATTTTCAATACAAAATGAAATGTGTGACCGTCATGTCGTTAAATGGTGCTTGGGGATCCATACACAAAAATGTGACAATTGTCAGTAACGGTGTCCGAGCACATTGGGCATTGACAGTGGTACAACGTCGCCTCATGCATTGAACGTGACCGATGTGGTGGTGGTGGTGGTGGTGGTGGTGGTGGTGGTAGTGTTTTGGTACAGGCAGGAATTCATGACACGGGACAAAAAAAACTAATTTTCATCATTCATGGGAATCCGAATGTCCAGCATACGTGATCCGCGTATGCGTGAATTGAACATCCATAAATATAAATATGTGTAAAATACGTGAAAATGCTAAATAAGAAAATAAAAAATAAAAAATAAAACCCATCAAACACCAATGAGGTCATGCTACGCTTCAAAATAACGCATCGGTGTCAGTGAAAAATCGCTCGCAGAGCGGACATGGAGCAAATCAATGGATGTTTCGCATCATCTTCCTTTTTTTCTTTTTTTTAGCGATTTCTCACGGACACGGACGCGGATCGTGGATGAATAGATGGCTAGCTTTACACTGATGAAATTATCACACCAGTTAACATACCATTCATGCATCCGCATCCAGGCGTTTTGTTTCAATAGAACTATGCACGCCACCATTCAGCTAAACTAACGACTGGACTTCTTCAGAGGGGACCGGCCTCGGTGTCGTCGTGGTTAGTCATCGGTCTACAGGCTGGTAGGTACTGGGTTCGGATCCCAGTTGAGGCATGGGTTTTTTAATCCAGATACTGACTCCAAACCCTGAGTGAGTGCTCCGCAAGGCTCAGTAGGTAGGTGTAAACCACTTGCACCGACCAGTGATCCATAAGTGGTTCAACAAAGGCCATGGTTTGTGCTATCCTGCCTGTGGGAAGCGCAAATAAAAGATCCCTTGCTGCCTGTCGTAAAAGAGTAGCCTATGTGGCGACAGCGGGTTTCCTCTCAAAATCTGTGTGGTCCTTAACCATGTCTGACGCCATATAACCGTAAATAAAATGTGTTGAGCGAGTCGTTAAATAAAACATTTCTTTCTTTCTTCTGAGGAACAATAATGAGGCACTAAACTGGCTTGCAAGATCGCCGGACTTGTTCCCTATTGTGCAGGTATAGGATTTGTTGGATTGTAGGGTGCGAGAGAACCACGCGCATATCCATACCATCCACAACCTTCAACGTTTTAACTCGTAAATGGATCTCTATCACTATTCCAACGATGCACCGTTTCATCAGAAGTACGAAGCCGACGTTGTACCGCTGTCAACATGCAATTCGCAAGGTGCTCAGACACATTACTGACAATTTTCAGTTTCGTGTATGGACCCCCCAAGCCCCATTTAACGACGTAACAGTCAAACGTTTCATTTTGTATTGAAAACCTCTGACAAATGATGCCTCAATTAAATCCAGTGTCTGGTTTTATTTTGTAACTCACAAATTTTGTTTTATTTAAGCTAAACCTTTTTAGGCCAATTATATTTGATTTCGAAAAACCACATTTACAACAATTGTTAGTATTATAATATAGTGAAAACAAAACTATTTTATACAAATTCATCATTTATTTACAAATTTCAACCATTTATGTGCTACCTGCACACACCACAAACCTACTGACAGAACATACAAAGTATTTACAAGTAATGACGGCTATACGCGTCAGTCTGTTCACCATTAAATTCTTGACATACTGTAATAAAGAAAAACACAAAACCTTCCACCCTACGTTACTCATCTTCCACCTAAGCTGCTTCTAGTTACAGCTTTCTAGGTTTGCACAAAGCTGGGACTCTTACAATCTATTTTGTACAAATATACATGTAAGGTAATCAAAAATGTTTGTTGTGTGTTAACCATATCCATTATTACACATTGTATTTTTCAAGGGGTTGTGTGATTTAACTTTTCTCATTTTTCTCAAGTTAAAAACAATACATTTCAATACCAACAGGTTACATTACTTAAATAATAACAAACAGAGATGTCATTTCATACATGTATACAAACTTCAGATGAAACCTCCAGATTGAAACAATTCATTATTGTAATATAGCTGACATAAAAAAAAAGTATAAAACTTAACAATTTTAAAGAAAAACACTTAAATGTAGCACCAGACACCACACATTTTACAAAGACTTTTAAATTTGGAATGGCATGATTTTTAAATGTAAACCATTATACAGAAATTAAAATACTTTATTTTCTTGACACTTAAATTAAGATGTACACACATCCTTTTTGTCTTAAAAGTAGCTGCTACCTCTTAAGATGCCACCCTCCCCACTCACCCCAGTTAAAATTAGTTTTGTTAGAAACACCATTACAGCATATTGACTAATTAATCATCAAAATTAAATATCAAAACAGTTGGTGATCTTGACAAGTAATCTGCAGAGGAAACCTGCTAAATTTTTCCATTTGTATCAACAAATCTTTTATAAGCACTTTCCCATAGACAGAAGAGCGCATACATATATACCGGTCATGTGGCACTGGATGAAATGGGGGGAAAAACTAAAAATGTTTTAATGCATCCACCAAAGGGGTTGGATCAAACGACCGAAGTGTTTCAGGTGAGCACTCTATTGTCTGAGCTAAATCTCAACCCTTTGAGTTTTCTTAAAAAATGTTTTAACGACACCATTTAAAAGCACATTGATTTATTAATCATCAACTATTGGATGTCAAACATTTGGTAATTTTTCACTCATAGTCTTAGAGGAAATCTGCTACCCTGTTTTGCGTGCCTTTGGCTAACAGCTGTTTCTTTTCAAGCCCTGTCATACAGTTCTACACAAATTTAAAATGTAACATGATCTCATTTAGTAACTTGTTGAATCTAGTATTTAGGATTCTGAAGAAGTATATCACTGCAAACAAGATTATATTTTGACTTAATAGGTTGAAAACTGTCATACAAAATTTCACATCAGATCCATAATGAAGCACTAAAAATGCTGTTACTCGAGAACATTTTGAAGAGTTTTGTCCACACCAAAGTTATGTTGTTGCATCTAATTTTGTAGTACCCTAGTTATGTATGAAACAACCAACATATCAGCGTTAAAAATTGGGAGTCACCTGGTTACCTAAGATAAGACTGTTTGGTAACTACCAGTATTAGATTAAATTTATACCGAAAAAAAGAAGTGATACGATAACTCTGCCATTAGGTTTTAACTACTTGCACCAGTAAATTCTTCTTTTCAGTGCAATCATTTGAGGGCTAATTAATTTTAACAAGGGCCAGTAATATTTGTTTTACCCTAGTCCAGCTGGCCACCATGATTCTTGAAAAAATTATATTTAATACTAGATCTAAACTAAATATTTTATCCACCTAACAAAATAATTCTGGTGTTTATTAGTCTTAATTGTTGTGTTTTTTTATTAAAAGTTTAACATGTATAAAACATAAATCAAGTTTCATGGAGGCATTAAGAAAAATAATTATTCAAGATCTATATCATAACACATAGTTAATGCTCTTCTTTTCCTTCATTTCAGCAATATACACAAACTCGAAGAACAAAAATTATAAAAATACTTATTTCATGTATTAACACATGAATACATCTCTAATTAACATGCACTCTTTTCAGTCGTTTGTTTACACCTAAACCCCGAATACATTTTCTCATTAACAAAAACTATAGTTTCAATACATCCACTAGTACTTACTTAAAACATGTTAATTTTAACTTTTTGAGTTGTTTAATTCAGTTTTATGAGCAATTTTCTTTGATTAGTTAATTGTCACCACCACAGCAATCTGTTTTCATTTTTTCAACTTCAATTTGACTTCTTCTTTTTTTCAGAGTAAGTTTAAATAATGAAGATCTTTTATTTATTTATAATCAGCCAAACTCTTTTATAGAGTTTTTGAGAAAAATGGGGGACACCCCCGCCCCTCAATTTTAAAACACAAGCAGAAAAGAATTCTTTAAAAATTATTCAAACAAGAACAAAAAATGTTGTTCTTGTTTAAATAATCTTCAAATAATTCATTCTGTTTGTGTACAAAATCATCTTTTTTCCCATTTATTTCAAAAGCTTTAAAAATGACTTCAGCAATTATGTTAAGAAGCTGATGATATTTTTAAACAGTTGTGAAATTTTTCATACAACATAGTAAACACTGTGTGTACACTGCATTAAAATACTGTGGCAATAATTTTACGATAATTACACATTGTGTAGATTGTGTCTATAACTTATGTCTATTGTCTATGTTATTTACTGGCCACCATGCATGTTCTTATGTTGTGTGTATGTTCCACTTTGAAACAGATACCAACACAAAAAGGCAAGCATGTAACACACATTTACACTGAAAACTGAAATGAATAAGCAGTCAAAATACTGTATTTGCAATTTACCCTTTTAAACACACATACATTTTTGGCTGTCCCTGTACCAGTGAAACCAACAAAGATAATACCATTAATTCTATACCACCTCTTAACTGCTATGAAACCACACTGATTTATTAATCATCGGCTATTGTTTGTTATTTGGTATTTTTGACATATAGTTTAAGAAACCAAACAAATGATAAGTGGAGAAGAAAACTCGGCGTTCTCACAGTATTACTTTCTTATAACTGAATGTTTATAATACTGTTCTAGATTAATGATGCTAGCACCTCCGACGACGCCAATCACGTGACACACTGTCAACTTTTGCTCGACTTGGTCTTTTCTTCCTTCTCTGGTTTCCCCTCCCTAATTTTCTTGTGTTTCTTGTGTTTGTGCTTGGTTTTGTGCTTGTGCTTGTTCTTGTGTTTGTGCTTCTTGTGTTTAGCTGCTTTCTTACTCTTGTGTTTGTCGTCATCATCCATCCTCTGCTTCTTGGAGGGACTGTACTCATCGGAGCTGGGACTAGGACTGTGACTGGCACTGCTCGTGGTGCGAGCTGGCTGACTAGCATCGGCAGCATTGTGAGCAGCCACTACATCTCCATCCGATTCGGATCCTGCACTCTCCTCGTAATCCGGCTCGAATGTCGCTTCATCTATGATCGACTCCTTTCGGTCCAGAGGCTGGTGAGACTTCTCACCGCCTTCACTCTTCGACTGACTACTGTGAGATTTAGTCTGTGGTTTAGAGTCCGATTTAGAGTCTGAAGTGGACTGCCCATGTTGACTAGACTGAGTTTGTGGTGCAGCTTCAACACTGTTTTTACCTGGCTTATTGTGAGTGTCCAAGTCTTGTGATTTGTCACCAGGTTCTTGTTCTGAAGATGACCTAGATTTCGGTTTTCTCGATCCACTTTCAGCATCAGAATGTTTAGATTTTACTTCTGAAGAATTTGTACCCTTTTTGTCATCTGGTGAACTTTTCTTCTCTTCTCTTTCCTCCTTTACTGCAGCTTTTTCTTTGTCAGATACATGCACTTCATGTTTTTCTTGGTGTTCATCCTTCACTTTAGGTTTTTCTTCCTTGTCATCTTTATGTTTTAATTCACAAATTCTCTCCTTATTAGAAGATCTATTCCCCTTTGATCTGGAAACAGACGTTTTTGATTCATCGCTTCTTGATTGCCTCTCAGAACTTCTTTTATGATCATGTTTTGAATGCCCTTCACCCTCCTTTTCTGATCTGACTTTAGTATCTGTGGATTGTGTCCTTGAGTGACTATCAGAACCATGTTTATTCCGGTTTTCCACTTTATCAGATGATATCGTCACCTCAATAGATTTCTGTTTATTCGAAACCCGTCTATCCTCACTTTCCACAGTTGTCAAGTTCTCTAAGTAAACACGTCTGTGAGGTCTGTCAGTTGGTGATGTCACAAAGGGCCGTGATCTTACCAGAATTGGTGCTATGGCCGATGCCACAGATGATGGTTTCATTTGTTTTTGAGATAACACCTTTTCAGCACTTTCTATTACAGATCTGAAAAATATATACAAGTTAAAAATTATGTTTTGTGCATGAAATTAAAATGAATAGGTACTAGAGATGACCATAGCTTAGCAATTAGATTTAGTTTTTTCATCATTACAAGAAAAACTAGTTCCTCAAGAATACTAAAAATTTAGGACAATATAAACTCAACAATGAAAGTTTAGCTAATGTTAAAAGAAATGGCATAACATTTATAAATTGACCTATTTTTATTAATTAGTATTCACATCTGAAATGTTTACCATAAATTTACAAACAACAAACTCATCAATCTTTGCCTTAAAGGAAGGGACAATTAAGGCATATGGCCTGGTATGCATATTCAACGATATATAATGCACATTATTGCTTAATATCAACAAGTATAATAGTATAGTTAATTAATAAAACGGTTAAATGTGACGGCTATTATATATAACGGGCGCAGCCATTTTGTACCATCTCAGTGAGTACGCCCTCTGGCGAGCTGGTGGTTACGTAATACTTAACACGTAACGTCAGGAATGAGCCGTAGAACTAGAGAAACACAATCTACCTGGTTTTTGCGGGATGATAAATAGTCATACATTGCAATGTTCTGTAAGAATACACATCCCAGTAAGCCAGCAGTAAGTATATCCAGCACTATATATATTATTTTTCAATACAAAATAAAATACCATTGTCAAAGTGGCTACACAAGTCGAAATAATTAACAATGTTTTGTCCATGCATTAAACTACGTACTGAAATGATACACGGAGTGTTTTCTTAGTAAATTGGTCTATGTTGTTAGTTGCTTCTGCCTGTGATTCCTGATTGGCAGGTGTGTATTTGATTGGTAACCAGATGAGCCAATTAATTGACGCTGTCTATAGACACAAAATACATACCGGTATTGTGGAATATTACCTGTCGCCCCTAAAATGGTAATGGATATGGTTTATTACTGTAAATAGTTCTGTAAAACTATTGATTAAGTAGACTTTTCCATCTAAAACCACAGAAATGACCAAACGTAGTCCCAAAGAAAAAAAAATTATCACTTGGGTATTGTGGGTTGTCGTTTTTGCTCCAACGTAGCATATCAATAGGCCTAATAGTGTACATTTTTCCTTTGGATTATTTAACAGAGAAAAATACCATATCCCCATTTTGTTCCATTAATGCAACTTGAAATATATTTAGTTTAATAGTTTATTATATTATTACGTCATTTATGCTGTTTTACAAGTCAGGTTGATCAAAGAGAAGCGCCTTGTCGAAAATTATTGCTTTTGTTTACACTGTACATACAGGAGATGGTCAGGAGCTGACGTCACTTCGCCCCAAGCTATCCCACCAGACGTCACAAATACAAAACAAAATGGCTGCCCCCAGTTAGCAGGAATAATCATGGTTTTTTATTAACTCTAAAATCACGCGTTTTTTATTTGCTAAAATGTCAGTATGTGTTGGTGGTCCTGGTATGCATCTTTCCAACACATAAGGCTCTTGTTTGAGTTGACCCTACCTTTAACACAACAGGAGGACCTGGTTTTCTTTTAAGTTTATTCAACCATGGCAAATGTAGACGTTATAAAAGATATTTGCTAAACTTTCGTTGTTGAGTATAAAATCAAGTTAAATTGATGATCCTAAATAAACTAGTTTATTCAAATGCATTCTAAAACAAGTTTGATAGAGAAGCACAGACATTAATGACTGGATTATTATTATGAGAAATTTGTGCAATGGGATGAATTAAAAAGTCTGTTTTGGACCAACTATTGATGATACTGCACCCACTGGAGAAGGTGCTATCTGATTAGTGAAGTTAGAAAGGGAACAGTTTTGTAGAATAGGTACCACCAGTGTCACACATATATTGGCAGTGAAACAGTTTATTGTATGTAATGTTAACTTCTGGTAAAGTAAACCAATTTATCTGGGATAAAAATAGGTGCAGTGAGCTAGTACGCAAGTTACACAAGCATGCAAGGTTTGATGATCCTAAACAAACTGATACGGAAGACATGCCCCAGACAAGAATTTACTTTATTCTGCAGTAAGCTGACAAGTAGGTCACAATAACTTAGTCATGATATGCAACACAACCCGTTCTTACATGTCAAATTTGTAACCACCTTTTGTTTTAAATGCTACGATTGGTACAAATGATATCAATGTGCCTTTGAAAAAACAAAAATTGAAACCCACTAGGCATTCTCAATTCCATGAACCTCAATTTTGCACTACTTTCAGCAATGCTTATAACCAGAACTACAATTGAAGAGTTTGATGGTTATTTCATAGTATTTTATATTGATTAAATAGTTAGGACTTGGTATTAAAAGAATTTAAAGCAATAATTTTTGACATTCATTTAAGTATGAACCACGGAACCACTTAACACACATATGAACAGTTTCACACCATGCTACGCTGTTCATACTCAGCGAGTAAAGCATTTTTGCAATTCATACTTTTTTCAAGCTATTTCCAGTTAGTTTTTCTGCTTGAAACTAAATTATATAAGGATTTTTAAAGAGATAGGTCTGCAAATTTAATAAAAAAAATTTAGTAAGCAACAAAACTAACTGACAGTATGTTTTCAATGCTGGATCATACTAGTAAACCAATATAGATGTAACAAGTGCATGAGGCATGCCAATGATGTGATATGACATACAAACTTGAATGATTCACCAACCTTGTAGCCAATATGTTATGTGCTATACATTACCTAGGAAGTGGTTTCTTGTCGGCGAGAGCCTTGGGGGTGGTATCTGCCTCTTCCTCTTCATAGTCATCCCTCTCCCACTTGGACAGTTCGGGCATCACAGACATGGGTTCATCTACTGGAGACGAGGACAGTTTAATAGGTATTGGCTTCATCCTGGACAAAACTTGAATCTGGGAGCCTCTTGTTTCTGCTGACAAATCTTCAGTCTTCATTCTCTTTGTTGGTGAAGAGTCATCCGATACCTCCTGGCTCTGAGAAAGAGTTCGCTTCTTCAGCTTCTGTCTCAGGTCAAACTCTGGAGCTGGATCAGTCTGGTCTTCCTTCACATCACCAACGGCTGTGCTTTCTGCTACAGATTTCAACCGCTTCTTTTTCACTTTCTTCACCTTCAGCTTTCCAGGCATGTTATCAGACTGACTTCCATCGCTAGCTTCTATCTGAGCTTTAGTTTTTAGAACTGCTGTTTTTGGCTTTGCCTGTAAAATCTTCTCGTTTTTCACAGTAACATTTTTCTTTTTTGTCGTATTTTCAGAGACCCGATTGGCATCATCTAACTGTGAATCATCTTGTGAAGGCTTTTCAACTTTGACCTTTTTTCTTTTTCCTTCAGTTTTCACAACTTTAGTTTTTGCTTCATCTTTATCATCATCTTTTTTCCTAACCACTTTCTCTTCTTTTGTCTTAGATTCCTTTGAGAGTTTTCGCCTTTTGTCATCATCACTCTTTTCAAAAGACTTCTTTCCACGATCTTTACTCACTTTAATGTCAGTTTTGCGATCTTGGTCAGTGTTCTCTTTATTTTCTCTTTCAACTTTACCCTTGTCTTTCCTCTCTTTCAACTGTTTCATTTTTTCACTGCCTTCCTTTTGTTTATCCTCTGACCGCTTCGAGTCCGTTTTCTTATAATGTGCATCCTTCCTATCATAGGTTTCTTTTCTGTCAGAATTATCTTTCCTGCCACCACGATCTCTCCTGTCGGCACCGTCACGTTTGCCATCATCATGAGTCCGTCTGTCAGATGGATTCCACCTATCCCCCATCTCCCACCTGGGGTCCCATCCATCCCCCATATTGCGGCGGTCACCGAAATGGTCTTTCATCACATCACGTCCTTCAGGCCGGTCATTCCAGGATTTATCGGACCTTGGCCAGCCTTCTGCATCACCAGGAGGCATTGGAATGCCAGAACCGAATTTCCAGGGGGACTTTGACCTCGACCGTTGGTAACCTGGACCGGGATTTGCCACATATGCTTCAAAAGTGGGTGCCACTGGTGGAATTCCTGGTGGCACGTTTGGAGGGTATCCCCACTTGTCTTCCCCATAGCCGGGATACATTCTATTGTTGTACACACTGAAATACAACAAAATGAGAAAAATCAATACATGACCAACACACGCATTTGATAAAAAAGCATATTTTGTAATACTATAGTCTAGTGTTTACAGCAATGTGTACATGTATGCAGTGATTTCTGTTATGTTACTACAGGTTGAAAAAAGTAATTATGATATAGCTTTGTTTAGAACATCACTATAGAAACGGTTTACACTACATATCAGGGAATCATATATATTAGTCATTTAGTACCTTAGTTTATTGGTATTTCATACTATAGTACTTTTGTTATTTTCATATCAAAGTCAATTTATACCTGGCTTTTTTCCCATTTCATATTGATATTAGTTGTTTCGTAAATCTTTTGCAAACTGACATATTTATTTAGTTTAATATCTTATTTATTACCCATTAATCAATTTCAATTTATATAAAAAAAACCTCGTTTGATTAACGTTCCAGTAAGGTCGTAGTGTGCCAGTCACATGACGTCAAAGTGTTACAGCCACTTGACGTTCTAGTGGGACCAACACTTTGATATGTACCAAGATATGTTTAACCATATGGGTAATAATACAATATATGTCACATCTAAGCTTCTACTGTGCACAGACGTGATACCCATTCAGAAATAAAAGCTGAAATAATTTTTTACATGGCTGAAACCACTACACTATACCTAATTAAAGGATATTTTTTAGCATTTGAGATCAAAATGCCATCTACTTTGTGAAAATCATTTTAAATACAAAAACAAAAAAAAAGAGATGAAAATGGATAAATAGCTGAAAAATTACCAGGGTTTTATTTCTCAAATTTGACTTGACACCCATGGCTTTACTTTTGGGAATTTGGGCATCGTTTTACCAAAAATTGGGAATTTCCAGTTTCATTTCACAAACATTCTCATTAAAGCCAAGTTAGAATTTAAAAAAGTAATACTATACATTTACTTATATTTATTCAAATGAATACATCTATTTTGCATTATGAAATGTTATAAGGGAGGGAAGAGTTGTTTGTCAAAGAGTTACAAATCATTTTCAAAATATATCTTTATATAATAATAATTTTTTTATAATTACTTGCATTCAGATTTGGAATGATCTACTCCAAAATTGGGATTATAAAACGACAGTCTTTGGGGAATGGTGCCCGTTATCAGTCTAGAAACATAGCTGATAAAACCCTGATTACATCATTGATTGCGACTTAATGTCAGTAGTTACAAACTAATGGGAAAAATGAGTAAATTACCATGAAAGTCAAACCTGATCTGTATCAGTACATGATAAAGCTATACACACAATTTCAGCTTAATATCTCAAGGCATTGTGTCAAAAAAAACATGTGCAAAACTATGTGGGACAGACGGACAGAAAGACAGACGGGACAGAGATGAAACCTATGGTGGACTAAATTTGTTTTGAAGTTACCCACCCAGGATAATATGGATCTGGTTTTGGAACATCGTATCCGAATGCCTGATAGGGTTCTTGGGAGTAGTGTCTTGGTGGACTGCGATACACTGAATATGGGGATCCATCTCTGTGGTAGCCTCCTCTTCCTTTACTCCCCTTTCCTCCCCGAAATCGTTTCGGAGGGGGAGGGGGAGGGGGAGGCGAGCGAGAGCGACGTCCATACGGAACTGGGGACCTGCGTCTGGAATAAGGACTCCGTGATCGTGATCTTGACCGTGACCGTGATCGTGATCTTGACATTTTCCTAGCCACTGGAGTGTAAGAACGTGACCTGGATCTAGTCCATGACCTTGACCTCAGTCTGGACCTTATCCGCGACCTGGAGCGTGTTCTTGAGCGAGTATATGACCTCAGTCTACTGCGGGACCGAGACCTGGATCTCATCCTAGGAGAGCGGGTCAGTGATCTGGATCTTGTCCTCAACCTGGGTGAACGGGACCTGGGTCTCGGGGGACCACGGCTATAGGAACGGGATCGGGATCGAGAATAACCTCTTGATCGGGATCGGGATCTGGTTCGAGATCTTGTTTTTGATCTGGTTCTGGGTCGTGGTGACCTTGAATGACTTCTGGAATACGTTCTACAAAAAAAATAAACCATGTTTTACATAGGGATTTTGTTTCCTAAGCAATACTAAAGGTATTTTTTATTACTTTTTTTGTTTTGTTAACCAATCCAATTGAAGAAAATCTTTGAATTTTACATTTTCATATAAACATAATTTTTGTACAATGAACCAGCATGAATAATTAACAACACTACACTTCCAAGTTCAACTGAAATGTAGTAAAATTAAACTTGTGATTTTACTGCTTCCCTTATACTCATGTATGATACCTAAATACATATTTAAAGTACATATACTCTTCAAAAAAAGAAACGCAAAAGGGTACAAATGGGTTATAACTCCGATTTTATGTTTCCTACCGGTTCATGCTTTGTGAATATAAGGTCATTGCATGTCCCAAACACATTCCCACGGTTACATTCGATAAAACGCAGCTACTGTACAATAAAGTTCCAAAATGTGAATATTCGCAAAAACGCAGCCACGTGCAAACCATGTCACCACTGCACGTGCGTTGTCTGCACATGCAACATGAACGCCGACAGTATAAAAGTGCAGGGTGTTCGCTTGCCTGGCCTCTGTATCTGGCCGACAGTTGACAATCCAGGACATGCCACGTCTCAGTGAACCGCAGAGAAACAATGCCATCGGCCGACTAGACGCAGGCGAATCCAGAACGGCCGTTGCCAGGGCATTCCATGTGTCCCCAAGCACCATCTCCAGACTGTGGGACCGTTACCAGCAACATGGATCAACACGTGACCTCCCTAGATCCGGTCGACCACGGGTCACTACCCCCGGGCAGGACCGCTACATCCGGGTACGCCACCTTCGGGAACGATTGACTACTGCCACCTCCACAGCCGCAGCAATACCAGGTTTGCGCAGGATATCCGACCAGACCGTACGGAACCGCCTACGTGAGGTAGGAATTCGTGCCAGACGTCCAGTTCGAGGTGTCATCTTAACACCACAACACCGTCGACTCCGACTGCAGTGGTGCCAGATTCATCGACAATGGCCTCAACTGCGATGGAGACAGGTGTGGTTCAGTGACGAGTCCCGATTTCTGCTCCGACGTCATGATGGAAGATGTCGCATGTATAGGCGTCGTGGTGAACGTTATGCGGCAAACTGCGTGCAGGAAGTGGACAGATTCGGCGGGGGTAGTGTCATGGTGTGGGCAGCCATCTCACACACTGGCAGAACTGACCTGGTCCACGTGCAGGGCAACCTGAATGCACAGGGCTACATTGACCAGATCCTCCGGCCACACATCGTTCCAGTTATGGCCAACGCCAACGCAGTGTTCCAACATGACAACGCCAGGCCTCACACAGCACGTCTCACAACGGCTTTCCTACAGAACAACAACATTAATGTCCTTCCTTGGCCATCGACATCACCGGATTTGAACCCAATTGAGCATCTATGGGACGAGTTGGACCGACGCCTCCGACAGCGACAACCACAGCCCCAGACCCTGCCCGAGCTGGCAGCAGCCTTGCAGGCCGAGTGGGCCACCATCCCCCGGGACGTCATCCGTACTCTGGTTGCTTCAATGGGCAGGCGGTGTCAGGCAGTTGTCAACACACGCGGAGGCCACACCCGGTATTGACTCCAGATGACCTTGACCTTGGTGGTGTGTCCTATCACTTACTCACAATGGACTAGAGTGAATTGTGAACAATCCTGCAACATTTGGTAATTATCGGACTCACCATTCAATAATTAAATCAATTCTCCAAATGTTACGACAATGTGGTTTTGCGTTTCTTCTTTTGAAGAGTATAGATAAGTATCATACACTGACTTAAGTATGTTTTTGAATATGGAGCCTGGAGAAATCTGTGATTATATACAGTAGATTAAACGTCTTCTTTTAACTATTGTTTTAAAGTGGATGATTTTTAGAAAAAGACTTAGCTTTAATTAAAATTTTCTACTTAATAAATGTGACCATGACCTATGAGCAAGTAAATGCAAAAAACAATCCCATATATACTCTTTATATAAGTTCCCATGTAGGTGCATAACAGAGAGACAAATGTCAAACTGAAATTACTTTTGTTTTGGGGGGGGGGGGGGGGGGGGGGGGCGGCGGAGACACATAGCCCAGTGGTGTAGCGCTCGCCTGATGCATGGTCGGTTTGGGATCGATCCCCGTCGGTGGGCCAATTGCGCTATTTTCTTGTTCCAGCCAGTGCACCATGATTGGTATATCAAAGATCGTGGTATGTGCTATCCTGTCTGTTGGATGGTGCATATAAAAGATCCCTTGCTACCAATGGAAAAATGTAATGGGTTTCCTCTCAGACAATATGTCAAAATTACCAATGTTCGACATTCAATAGCCGATGATTAATAAATCAATATGTGCTAGTGGTGTCGTTAAAACAAAACAAACGTTTTGTTTTAAGGTTGTGTTTCTTTTTACGAACTATAGAATGACAGCCATAGAAATTACAAATAAAGTTTTAAATTATATGAAAAATAAAAAAAATAAGTATTACATAAATAATTATCTACCTTGATCTTGACCTAGGCTTCAATGGTTTGGGTGGAATATTCTTTGCCTTTTTTTCCCTCAACTCTTGCTCAAAATCATCCATAAAATCACGCTTCCTGAAAGAAATTAAAAAAACCCACATAATTTTACACACCAACCCAATCTGCATTAAATTCTAAGCAAATTAATAAGATTTAAGTGATCAGAGAAATTTTCAGTAAGCATCCATTAAAGACTTTAAGACTCCATCATATGCAGTTATATGGGATAGAAAAAGTACACCCGAGGTGGTGGAAATTTCGACCTGGGGTGAAGCATGCAGGGTCCAAGGTACTTTCTCTATCCCACATGATCACATGTGATGGGACTCTTATTTCTATCATCCATTCGTTAAATAAACTGACAAAGATGGCTGAATTAAAAAAAAAAAATTATTTGACCATTTCATCATAACTAAACTACACAGTCATATTTTCCATATTTGTTTCATGTGTTAAATATAATTTAGCACTACAATTTATGAAGATAGCTTTTAAAATGAAGGTTTCAGCAATAAAATATTGATCTAAAAATGTGGTCTGATGATCTCAGATCATCAACTTGTATTAATATGACATCATATGTTACCAACGATTTCATACCCCCCTTGTTAAATGCAATCACGTGATAGCACATGAAAGAGAGAACTTCTCTCATCCTCGGGTATGAAAGAAAGCTATGTAAGCAATTTCTTACATGGGATATCACGCACTTGCATTTAAGATGACATCATTGGTAATATATGACATCATATTAATGTGAGATGGTGACGTGAAGTCATTAGACAGTTTTAAATTAATATTTTGTTATTAAAACCTTCATTTTAAAAGCTATCTTGTTCATTTGTAGTGTTAAATTTTATTTAACACATGAAACAAACACGGCAAATACGATAGTGTAGTTTATTTATGATAATATGGTCAAATAAAAAAGTTACTTGTTCAGCCATATGTCAGTTCATGTAAAATAATGGTTTATTTTCCGAATGAACGAGAAAAAAAGACTCCATCATATGTGGTCGTGTGAGATAGAAAAAGTACAGCCTCAGTGGTGTAAATTTCGACCATGGGAATCAGCAAGCCTCGTCCCAGTTCAAAATGTTTACCATGTCGGGGGTACTTTTTCTATCCCACATGACCACATATGATGGAGTCTTATAATCATTCTTAACCTTCTTCAATAGGATAGCTATGTCCAATATACCCAACAATGAGAGATAATTATTTTCATCAATGTTCTATGATTTGGCTGTGGAAGAAAGAAAGCTTAAAATCATTTGTTCTCTACCTCTATCCATATGATAAAACCTACAAAAAGTGAGAAGACATAAAAGCTGGAATGAACTAAGCCATCACCAATTCTTATTAGTTACTGTAAGCCACTGGATCTGCTTTAGGAGAGCTGTAAGTTGTACCTAATATCAGATTCTTGTTTCCGCAGTCTATCCTGTTCCCTATAGAATTCGTCCTTCGTTAGAGGTTTAGGTACCGGAGCAAAGGGTGCTGCAGGGAATGGAAGGTGAGGGGGACCTGCCATGAAAGGTGGGCCGGGGAATCCAGGTGGAGGTACCACTGGAGGCACGGCATTTGGAATCGGCACAGGAATAGGTCCTACAAGTAGAAAATCAAATAATGGACATTTTTATATACAAGACCATAGTCATTTAATATACAGAGCAATGAGCTGAATAAAACTTGGTAAATACTGGAGAAAGAAAGCTAATGTAGTAGTCTTTTTTTCACATTCAGTGAAGAACAATGGAACCACTTTATACACTTTGCCAGCGTAAACCCATTTTAAAATCAAAAGTTAACACATTGAGTTAGATTAAATATGAATCCACGGTATCCTTATAACTGAAGGACTAATCAAATAAGCAGTTATAGATTGTGTCTAATCTGTAACTTTGGAAGGTTTTTGGGGGGGGAATATCAAATTTATGATTCAAAGGGATATGAAGAAAGATATCTAAGCTGAGATTATGGGTTGTATAAAGTGGTTCCATTGTTCTTACTTCCCTGTATATGAAAAAAAAAGACCATTTCATTTGCTTTTTTTCTCCAGTATTTACCAAGTTATATTCAGCTCATTGCTCTGTATATTATTATAAGCTGGGGCGTTAGTGTCAGCATATGCTATTAACAGAACATTTTTGAAAAAATATGCCATACAAATCAACATTTTTTGTTGTAGGGTGTAGTGGGTACCAAATGAGAGTAGTTTGTAGACTCGTGGGAATAATAGTAATTGTGAATGGCCCACAAGTCTTACTTTGAGTAAAATCAATTAGGAACCTTAAATAATGTAAACAAATTGAGTTTAAATTCTGTTAACTACCGTAGATGTTTTTATTGAAGATTATTACACAAGTAATAGAAGGTAAATCTTCAAGCACAAAGTAAAAACAAATATTGAATAAATATTTCTTACCGGGAGGGGGACCCATAAATCTAGGTGGTGGTGGTAGTAATGCACCTGGTGGAATGGGTAATGTGGATGGGATTGGAGGAAATGTTCGAGGTGGCGGTACAACAGGTGGTGGCACAACAGGGACTGGAGCAACAGGGGTAGACGGCAAAACAGGCACTGCTGCCACAGACTTTGATGATGTCTTATTGTCATATTTCTTCTCAAACTCCCTCCATTTCTCAAGGATATCATCCCTACAAAAAATAGAAATAAACAAATAAATATTTTGTTACTAAAACTAGAATGACAAACCCGTATACCTCGCATGTTATCTAACGGATTGGGGAGATGGATATCTTTCATTTCACTTTTATACCAGGCAGTTTTTTTAAAAAGCAGATAGAGAGCACTAGCTTTGACAAACATTCCCACTTCTTTAGGGATGAATGAATGAATGAATGTTTAATGACACCCCAGCACAAAAATACACATCATCTTTTGGGTGTTAAACAAACAAGTATGTATATGAATACGATTATTTACATTACAAAAAAATATATATATAGGCCTATACATATATAATTATGCAAAAACAGTGTAAAAAGCTGTGGATAAAATACAATACAATACAAAAATGAAGATGAGTATAATTTATAACTTTTCATAGACGCATATTACATAATTACTGAATCACAATGATTTCACCAGTTGTTTAAATAGGGTATGTCAGGTTAATGACATACATTATCAGTTTTATCCGTAACAAGCATTTTAGCATAAGCTTGGACTTGATCTTACACTGTAACAGGCTAACGAAAAATATTAGACTCAGAAATTATTTTTGGGTTATTTTGATTTAGGTTCAGTCTCATGGCTATGATTTGTAACCTGGCAATTTCACGTTTTTCATCCCATTAAATCAAGCATTTGTTAAGAATTTTAGCTGCCTTTGTGCTAAAACATTTCACTTTGAAATCCTAATTAATATTTAATTATTTAAGTGATGTTTATCTCAAGCTGTCACGGATGGGTAATGCAATATAACACATTTTGAGAGAATGATCCCCCTCCCACCTTTCTGTTTTTGAAACTAAACTGAAAATACCTAAAACCATGTCAAATTTCTCAAAATCAAAATCAAAACTGCCCACATTCCTCTGAAAACAGTAACAAGTGTTATTAATAATAATCTTACTCTTGTATTTTTACTGGCTTCTTCACAACGGTCTCAGTACCTGGTGGTCGTAAATCATCTGAAATATAAAATTAATTGATGTCTTATATTCTGCCAGAATAAAACTACCTAGCATGACAAAGCCATGATGGCATATATGCCAGACAGCAAAAACATCAATTAATCCACATATTAAATATGCAGAAGTTTGTTTTGGGTTTTTTAAATGGGGAGCAAAATGGTAACTGAGATCACATTTTGTAATGTATTCATAACCCCATTTCCTTTAGAGCTTATTAGTTGCTCTACTATCACATTTATAGATGCATGGATGTGCAATTTATTTTTGGAAATCCGAGAGGGCAGTCTGAGCTGGGGGCTGCTGGTGAAGCTGGTAAAAGACCGGCAGCAGTGGCGATCTCTGGTTGCAGCCTCATGGGATTCTTAGCACGAAGGGGATTAAGTAAGTAAGGACGTGCAATTTAAACGATCACTTGGTCAAAGTCGATTTCAAATATGAAAGCCATCTTTCAAATACTAGTTAAAAAACTTATCTCAACCTTACACAATGGGCAGACTCATGAGACATTGTGATTATTTATTTTAGTTAACCACATTAAGTTTTATTCCCAAATCCAGTATACCGAGTTTTTCACAGCCATTATATTCATTGCACAAATAAACACCATAAATATATAAATATTATTCCAAAAGTTACTTCAAAATAAAAAAAATTATTTCTAATATTATGTATTTAATGTGCCTACCCTATCCCCCACCTTTTTAAAAATCATATCTTGGAAGTTCTCCACATGACAATGACCTACGACTAAGTTGTATGTTGCAGTTGCTGTATCATGAGGTGAAAAAAAAAAACCCTCAACTTTCTGTCATCCTATGGGTGAAAGTATTTTATGCCAATAATGTTCTTATATTATGAACTGTCTGTGGGAAAGTGCATATAAAAGATCCCTTGCTGCATTAAGAAAAATGCAGCGTGTTTCCTCTGATAACTACATGTCAGAATTACCACATGTTTGAAATCCAATAGCCAATGATTAATTAATCAATGTGCTTTAGTGGTGTCAGACCGGCCTCGGTGGTGTCGTGGCAGGCCATAGGTCTACAGGCTGGTAGGTACTGGGTTCGAATCCCAGTCGAGGCATGGGATTTTTTATCCAGATACCGACTCCAAACCCTGAGCGAGTGCTCCGCAAGGCTCAATGGGTAGGTGTAAACCACTTGCACCGACCAGTGATCCATAACTGGTTCAACAAAGGCCATGGTTTGTGCTATCCTGCCTGTGGGAAGCGCAAATAAAAGATCCCTTGCTGCTAATCGGAAGAGTAGCCCATGTAGTGGCGACAGCGGGTTTCCTCTCAAAATCTGTGTGGTCCTTAACCATATGTCTGACGCTATATAACCGTAAATAAAATGTATTGAGTGCGTCATTAAATAAAACATTTCTTTCTTTCTTTCTAGTGGTGTCATTAAACAAAACAAAACTTTATATTATGAAATATTGAAAGTATAAAAGAAAACATTATAAACCTACCACCAGAGTCCGATGACTGTGCAACAGGAGTCGAATGAATTCCACTCATTCCAATCAACGATGGTACAGCATGTGTGTTCCTATCAATCTACAAAGAAAAACATAAAAATTAGTTTTCGCACGATAAAAAAACCCAGCCTAGGTGGCTTCGTGGCAGGCCATCGGTCTACAGGCTGGTAGGTACTGGGTTCGGATCCCAGTCGAGGCATGGGATTTTTAATCCAGATACCGACTCCAAACCCTGAGTGAGTGCTCCGCAAGGCTCAATGTGTAGGTGTAAACCACTTGCACCGACCAGTGATCCATAACTGGTTCAACAAAGGCCATGGTTTGTGCTATCCTGCCTGTGGGAAGCGCAAATAAAAGATCCCTTGCTGCCTGTCGTAGAAGAGTAGCCTATGTGGCAACAGCGGGTTTCCTCTAAAAAAATCTGTGTGGTCCTTAACCATATGTCTGACGCCATATAACCGTAAATAAAATGTGTTGAGTGCGTCGTTAAATAAAACACTTCTTTCTTTCGCACGATAAAAAGAACATCTATAAATAAATAAAAAATCACTTGGTCAAAAACTGATTTCTTATTAAACATTATATTTCCTGATTCTGAACTATCAAAATGTGTACCTACATATGTCAAATTTCAAACGTTAGTAGTTAAAAAGCCATGAGATGTATTCATGAAATGTGTAAATGATATAAAACAAAGCCAGCGATATGAATATTCTTACCGAGGTGTCATTGATAGAATGTACAACTTCATCCCTGACAGCTCCATCATCTGCTGGAGGTGACTTACTAAAATGTAAAATAAAAAAAAATAAAAGCCATAAACATGGAACATTATTGAATAATAAATGAGGTATAAACAAAGCATACACTGCACAATAAAGGATACCATTGATTTTTAAACTGTTGGGTGACAATACAAATTTGCATGAATTCTGTTTGAGCGTACCAAAAAAAATCATCACTCGTACCTTAAAATGTTATCACTGAAGACATATTTATACAATGAACTATGAATTTAAAATGTCATAAATAATTACTGTTGATAATATAATATATCCACTTTCAAATCTTTAAGATCCATTGGATAACTTTCTAGTTATGGTAGTACTGAACTATATAACATCTGGCCGAGTCAAAGTTCGAGGTGCACCAAACATTTGATAGAAAATTTAATATCACAAGTCCTGCCATTGTTGATAAATGTGACTGTTGGTATATATATATATATATATATATAATAAAAAAAAACTTTAAAAAAACCTTGTTTAATCTGGGCAAAAAGTGAGAAAAACAGAATGCATGGGGTACCTGTTAAAAAAAAGTACTAAAATTTTGTGCGAAACTAGGGTTGTTGTAAAACATCTAAATATATCGAAAATGAGCCATGAAAGGTACGTTTTCTTCATTTAATACTGAGGTTGATGTTATAGTACTGATATTTATGGGTCATAGTTTGGTTGAGAAATTGCATATAGTGTTTTTAAACACAACCATTAACATGGGATTTATTTGGTATAGTACAACCTATATAGGTTTTGTTGAACCAAATCAATTCCCATTACTGATGCTAAAATTGATATAAGCAGCGTGTTAACACATCCAAGAGGTACACCAACAGAAACCCGGTCACAAAGTAAACGCAAAGTAACCTAACTTAGGTACAACTAAAACTCACTTTTCACTTCCAAGGATTGGCACAACAGTTAATTGGGGCTGTCGTGGATGGGCGTGTCTACTTGTGAACGGCCTGTCATTGTGATGATATGGCGGCCTGTCACTGTGATGATACGGCGGCCTGTCACTGTGATGATATGGCGGCCTGTCACTAGGAGGATGATGAGATCGATCACTATGAGGAAAGGACTTGCTTCCCGAGTGATGGTGTGACTGTGAACTGTAGTTGGAGCGGCTCTCCGAGGGACCGCGCTGTGAAGAAACTGCCTCTGGGACCGTGTTTTGGGTTAGGGTTGGAGAACTGTTTGATGTGCTCGACACGGGTGGATGCTGCTTGGCCAACTCGTGTGGTGGAGGATAAGGTGGTGGTGGAGGGGGTGGTGACTCGTCCTTCTGTTCATTGAGCATGCTGGTCTCGTTGAGGAAGTTGGTGACGGCCATGCGGTGGAACTTATTCCGAGTCAGCTGGTTGGGAGACACGTCCGTCTCGTGGCACTGTGGACACTCGTGATCATCAGACTCAACCAGTGCATTACGGATGCCTGATCAACAATCAATAAATAAATAAATATATCCCATGATGTCAAATAGTATCACACTGATATAAATTAAAGTAACAGACCCTAATTTCTAAAAACAAAAGTTCGTCTAAGAAGTAATGGTTAATGAGACGAGCTCTAGTTATTTTTAAGACAGTATTTCCCTGTTTAAACATCACAGACTTTACCTTCTCTCCGTTATAACCGTATCCAAATGTGTGTTGCAGGTTTGTATATTAACTAAACTTAGTGTCCATTTTCACGTGCTGAAACTAGGGTCTGCGCTTTTAAGATACTATGGGTAATAGATGGAGCATAATACAGGAAAAGCGAGAGAACGATTGTTTCGTTTGCACGTCACTCAGGAGAGCCAAGTTTTGCGTAACCCATATTTTATTTGCGCATTAAATTTAGGGCATCATTTACATGGTCATGATGGGTTACGCAAAAATGAAATGAGTTACCTGAATTGGACTTTGGGTAACCCACAAATGGGTTGCCCCGATTTTCATTCTGAGAAGCCTGTAATAAACAAGCTTCCAAAGTGAGATAAATTTTAATTACCACTAACCAGGGGTTGAAATAACTGGCCATCTGGTCTTGTGGTAACCATATTTTTTTTAGTAGTGTTATAACCTCGGGCTCCTAACTGAACTATAACTTGACAAAAGATATCTAAACCTTTACATTTATTTCACCCCTACAAAGATGTGACAAATGAAAAATATATTCTATAATGAACATAATAACTAGTAGTAACTAGTTTGTTATTCATTTATCATCCAGCTATATTTGTTTCTTCTCTTAAGAATGTCTTTGTCTGATATATAAAAACAGTTATAACTATTCTACACACCACGGGTCGAATTTTAAAATAAGCACGGAATACCAAAAATCATCTGCAACCATTCCGCTTACGCTTTCTCTTCAGGTACATTTTTCTGCAGAACAAATCCTCGCACTACTAAGACCTTTCTCATGCACTTACCGGTACAAAATAAATGTCTTTTTGATCGAGACTAATGTTTGGAGTGAGTTCGTTTGTAATTCCAGCTAGTACGCAGTAATGCATAGACTGGTATATAAACAATTGTTCGTTACGCAATGTTGTACAGGGCGACGTAGCACAGTCAGGAAAACTGGTGGTACATTAATAATTGAAGGGATAGTACATTTTTAGACGGAATAGTGTTTTTTGAAATTCACTATTCCTTTGGGATAGTGGTAACAAAATTAAATTTCAACCCCTTCCTACTATTTGCAGTTTCATCATAACTTTGCTAAATCACCTTATATCAATGTGCAATTTGTTTTCAATGAGAAACTCCAAAAAATATTTTCTCCATCATGAAAGAAAGAAAGCTATGCAGGAAATTTCTATCCCACATGGAATACCACATGCTTGCGTTTAACATGATGTAGTTGGTAATATATGACATCATATTAATGTCAGATGGTGACGTGAGGTCATTAGAGTTTTAAATTAATATTTTGCTATTAAAACCTTCATAGTAAAAGCTATCTTGTTAATCTGTAGTGTTACATTACATTTAACACATGAAACAAACACGGCAAATATGATAGTGTAGTTTATTTATAATAAAATAGTCAAGTAAAAAAGTTACTTGTTTAGCCATCTTTACCTGTTCTTGTAAAATAATGGTTTATTTACCAAATGAATGAGAGAAAAACGACTCTCATATGCAGTCATGTGGGATAGAAAAAGTGTAAATTTCGACTTTGGGATTGGCAAGCTTCGCTCAGGTAGAAATTTCCACCACCGTGGGTATACTTTTTCTATCCCACATGACGGAGTTTTATATTATTCCAGTAAGTCACAATATACTAATAGGAATAGTCTCTTATCAAATCCTTTATTTGTTTAAATTCTGTTAACTGTGTAGCAGTACATTTTAATGTCATGTTTCATGTTTAATTCTCTCTCTAAACAGAGACTGCTTTTACTTTGTGCAGTGTAACTAAAAATACTTAGTAATCTATAAACTCAGTCAGCAAAACCTTCATTCTCACTGGTGAATAATGTACATTTTGAAACTGAAGCACAATTCAACTTTCAATGACATCAAGCAGTCAGATGATTTCAATGTTAAACGATTAACGGTGATTTGCACATCAGACAGGCTCTTACATTCATCACAGAAGCTGTTTCCGCAGCATGGAGTAATGACAGCATCACGAAGCAAGTCTTCACAGATAGGGCACATCAGTTCCTTGGGAATCAACTGCTTTTGACTCACTACTATGTCAGGCTCAGAATTAGGCAAAAATGGAGGTTTCTCTTTCTTACCACGGATGTATGCTTCACTGAAATATAAACATACATATGTACTTGGGGGAGAGGCGTAGGAGCAGGAGCAGGAGGAGGGAGACAATGTTTTCAATACCCATACACATAAAATTCAATAATTTATTACACACCGGTGTATGATATTGCTCATGTCATAACAATCACTCATTATCTAACTAGTGTAATATTGGCTTGACGGGAGCGTGACATAGATCACTTGCCGACCTAATTTGTAGAAAAATAATGTGCATTAGGTCTCGACATCTGCATTGCAGCTTGTTTGCAGTTAGTTTGTAATAAATAAAATATTGAACTAGCTTGCCTGTCATACCATTTTTATGAAACTCGTGAACAGTGTTGGTATCTGACTTGCATTCGCTCATCAGATACCAAAACTATTCACTCATTTTATAAAAATGGAATGAAAGGCAAGCTTGTTTAGTATTCTATATGTAATATTTATTTGCATTTCTAAAATTTACCCTATCTTTGCAGGACAAAATAAAAATAAAACAAATTTGCACAGTGTTTATTTTGTCCCAGACTTTCAATTTTCAATGCAAGCTCGAAACCCAACCATAGTGCACCAAGCCTGTTGTAAAACAGTGACTAGAATAAAACACAATTCATATAACAAGAAGCCATAGTATGCAACAAACCTTATGGGTTTTTTTAAATTTAACAATGTTATATTTTAATATTGATCATTAAAACATTACTATTATTGTATGTATTTGTAATGTTTTAATTGAACAATGTTATATTTTAATATTGATCATTAAAACATTACTATTACTGTATGTATTTGTAATGTTTTAATTGAACAATGTTATATTTTAATATTGATCATTAAAACATTACTATTATTGTATGTATTTGTAATGTGCTAGCTGTCAGGTAAACATAATTTACAAACTCACACATCAAGAGTGGGCACAGCAAATTGTCCTGAATGTGTTAACAGTGCCCCGGGTAGAAGTGGATTGTTCACATAAGTCAGGAAACTGTTGGGAATACCAGTACTGCGCTTGAACTTTGGTTCCAGTTCATGAACTGTACCATCTTCATCTGTAGTTTTCACCTTCAGCTAAAAAAACAAAGAAACTAATTTATATATATATATATATATATATATATATATATATATATATATATATATATATATATATATATTAATATATATATATATATATATATATATATATATATATATATATATATATATATATATATATATATATATATATACTGACACACTTTGAAAACGCAATTTGGTTTTAATGGGACACTAAAAAAAAAATCCTAATGTATTACTATAACATGCTAAGATGTATTAAAGTATGTCAACGTGGGTTTCCGAGTTTATAACGAGGATCTTTTCATGCAATTATCACAAAATGTGAAAAACTCAAAATCTGGTGTAAAACTAAAAATGTGTGCAGTATGTTCACAATACTTTGCACGTGCAAGCCGTACATGCTGGACGGATAAAAGGCACAGATTGATTGGTGGATAAGTTAGTGTAAAACAATGCCACGAGTCAGCAATGATCAGGAGCAAGCATTAGAATTGCTGATTGGTGGAATTTTGCAACAAAGAGTAACTACAAATTTTCAAGTGCACCCTTCAACAATTTCAAGGTTGAATGACTGATATAACTGTTCTCGACCAGGCCCACTTCTGGTTACAACTCAGAAACAGATAGATAAGGAGAAACCATCAACGTAACCGCTTCATGTCAGTTGCAACAACTACCAGAAACACGATAAGACGTCATGGGAGGCAAATAAATCCAATTACAGTAAATTGACGACTCGTAGCAATTGGAATGAGATGTCGCAGGGTTTTTGCAGGGTTTCTACCAGAGGGTAAAATGGGTATGGCGCCATACCCAGATTTTTGTGGCAGATAAAAAAAAAAAAAGTTAACCTTTTGACAAAATTAATTACTTATCATTAATGTACGATTTTCTTAACCCTAACCCTAAACGTAACCCATTTTCTTTCTGGGGGAGGCCTCTCATACCTCCAGTTAACTGAGGTTTCATTCAATTCCACAGCGCCATACCCAAAAATTTCTTTCTGGCAGAAACACTGCTGATACAATTGATGGCAAGTTTTTTTGCTTGACAACAATGGTGGCACATCGCGGTCATTTTTAGGGATCAATAACCGATTTTAACAGCTAATTTGATAATAAATTTGATTGTTTTTTCAACAACGAAAATCACCAAATATTTGGATATGAATCGTAGTTCTTTAAAAAAAAAAATTCCAGTCCCAAAACCAGTTATTGGGAACAATATTCAAATATGAACTTTATTTTATGTATTTAAAAACATTTAAGGGAATATATGTGAGTAAAAATTATAAACTTGTGCCCACTCAACGTGGTTTTTGTTAAAAATTAATCCAGTAGTCTAAAGGTTAAGCAAAAACTATTCTATACCATTTTGATTAGAACATCAGTACGAAAAGCTTACCTTTGGACTAGGACAGTTGTGAATGTAGTGTCCAGTCTGATTGCACCGGTAACATCTGTACGTAGATGGAGGAGGGCCTGTGGGTAAGCTCTTCGTCTTGTAGCTAAGTAAATAAAATAATATGACATATTTTACAAGTATATAACTTCAGGTCATTATATACTAGAAATAATATGTAGTATTCTAAACTTGTTCAATAAGCATTTTTCATTTTTAAGAGTCATACAATTATTTGAAAAAACAAAAACAAAAACCCCCCAATTATGACCCCCCCCCCCCCCGTTATAATAAAGAAATTGACATATCAGCAACACAAATTGGCAGATGGTATTAACTGTACATGCACACAAGTATGCTAAAACTGAAATTGACTGTAAATATTTCTTGATTTCAATGTTGAAGATAGTTCACACTGGACAGAAGTACTCACTTGGAAGGATCAAAATCTTTTGTTGACTGGTCAATCATCGCCTTGATCTTGTCCATCTCGGTAGCCTTGGCACTGGCTAGGTCTGCCGTCTGAATTCAAGTAAACTTTACAATGAATACCAAGATTTCAAATTGCTTAAAAATGTCTTATCATAAACTGAACATTGCAGTAATTTTTGGAGGGGGTCTGGACTGTGGCGACTGAAGTTTATAAGGGGGTCAAGTAACACTCTCCCAGAAAATATATTGAGCAAACATAATTAGATTGAGCAGGGAGGGGTTTTAACCCCAAAAATCATCCTTACCCTGCACACGATCCTATAACATTTCCATTCAGTCATATAAACCCACAAACCTAAATTTTGTGCAACGTCTTCCCAGGCACAACAGATTGAAATTACAATGGAGGATTAGATGTGTACTAGTAAATGTCAAAAATCAAACTAAATGCATTGAGATGAATGCAAAAGTATGAATTATGATAATCTTAGGAGATCACCATATGGAGTTTTTAGATTTGCGGGTGTTATGGTACATTTGATCCCGCAAATGTATTTAAAAACAAACTGATTTTCTCTTTCATTACCAATACATAGTACTTTTAATTTTAGAAAGTAATTGTTCACAACGTAACCGACTGGCGGTTCTCGTTATTTTAAAGTTGCATAACCGACACGCGAACAGAACAACGGTTATCCTGAAATAGTGTGCCTTGAACCAAGTTTCATTCGTTAGGATTTAAGAGTTGTGGAAAAAACAGAGCTAAACGTAACACTTAATGTTGAAGTAATACATATATTTTGCCTTTCGACATCATCAGGCAAAAGGTACATATAAATACTACACAACAGTGCACTTCAGTCCACACCTCTTTAAACAAGACCTTCATGACTCTAAGGGAGATGGAACCCCACTGTACATTCCTGCATTGTACAAACATACCTTTGTAGGATTTGAGGGGTCAGCTACAGACAACCAAATAGATTTTAAAAGTTAAAAATCACCTTCTTGAGATCCTCCAGAGTCACCATCTCCTTTTCCTGCTGAATCTGCAACACACGTCATTAAGATGTATATTAAAATTAACACTGTGTAACATGTAGAGTGCAAGTTTTTAAAGAGCAGACCATCAGATCTTCTGGTGTCATCACATATAGAGTCATTTCATTATTGGGATGTTTGGTGTCATCATATATAGTCATTTCATTATTGGGATGTGTTTTATACAGACTTAAAAATATATTATCAGCAGAACCAGACATTGTTCAATTCAGTAGAGGTTCTACCTTTGGTGTTGAGGAATAACTGTATGGACTGACACCTTCACGTCATCACACTGCAAACAATCTGTCATTACACATAGCATTTGAAATTTGCAGATAGTACTATGTGGACTGCCAAGTAACAGTACAGATAGCCACGGTCATTTAATTTATTATGTAAACCAAACTTATCGCAAAGATGGAAATACACAGAAATACCAAGTGGATGGGCAGAATGCCATCATCTGCATGATCATATAGATGCAGCTGTTATAGTATTTTGAAGTATTCCCTTTACTTATAAGTTATAACTTGTTTTATTAAGATTTTAT
This sequence comes from Gigantopelta aegis, assembly GCF_016097555.1. Classification (NCBI taxonomy): domain Eukaryota; kingdom Metazoa; phylum Mollusca; class Gastropoda; order Neomphalida; family Peltospiridae; genus Gigantopelta; species Gigantopelta aegis. Next base: position 36,954,226 of record NC_054706.1, read on the forward strand.
GAAATCTCACTGAAGTTTAATGTGGGATCCATATGGACAAAAAAAACTATTAACATATCCCTATCCTCAAAACATTCAGGCACGTCCCCTCTGGGCCTAATCTCTGGATAACCAGTGACCAAGTCCAGGGATCCATGTAATGAGTATTTTTATAGGTAACATCAAGTAACTATAAGGCACAATATGAATTTTTCTTCCTGGAAGCAGACTGGACTTTTCATCTTTATGTGATTCTTCATGGCGTTTGTTTTTCTGCAAATAAGAGTTATGGAACACAAACAGAAAACACGAAAAATGGGAATCATTCTCTCACACAGTCACAAAGAATAAACACTATATACGAGCCAATGTATATCAGTCAAAATGTTCTTGAGCTAAAAAAATTGTTTGACACCACTAGAGCACATCGATTTATTAATCATAGGCTATCAGAAGTCAAACATTTGGTAATTCTGATATAGTCTTAGAGAGGAAACCAGTCTTCATGAGCTAGACTTATTAATCATGGCCATGGGGACAAGTTCAGACATGTCGGCACACGTTCAAATCTGAATTCTATGCAGCAAAATGGATATTTTCTGTGTGTACCTAATTTCCATGTTAATGATTGTAATTTCAGTAAAACGTACATCAACACAAGTAATTACTAGATTTATTGTAAAATATAAACCTCAAATACGGACATCAGGATCAGGATGGAGATTTAATGTGCTGTGTTGAATCAAATATTCTAATACATCGGTATTCTGCAAGACATTTTGTTCTGACCTGACCTTCCAGAGTGGTTGTGCGTGTTATACCAACTATTAAAAACAACAATAGTTCATATGATTCCAGTTTTTAGTAATCAACTTCTGTGCACACAGCAAGAATTTGTGTTCCTCTTTGTGATCAAGAAATTAGCAGGCACTGTACCAACCTCCAGAAGAAAAGAACCCGCAAGTGTCCTAGTTTGACACCCTAGTGCCAGTGTCCTAGTTTGACACCCTAGTGCCAGTGTCCTAGTTTGACACCCTAGTGCCAGTGTCCTAGTTCGACACCCTAGTACCAGTGTCCTTGAGCTGAGCCACCATTAATACATTTGTTACTGGTGTCCTTTTCAGGTTTGTTTTTAAAACAAACTGTCTTGACTAGGCAGTTACTCTACATAATTATTAAATTATTAAGTTACTGGGTATTACTACTAACAGAAGTGTGAACAAATATGTGTATTTTTAACAAGGTGTATGGCAATTCTTTTGTACAATAGTCTATAAAGAAAGAAGTGTTTTATTTAACGACGCACTCAACACATTTTATTTACGGTTATATGGCGTCAGACATATGGTTTAGGACCACACAGGTTTTGAGAGGAAACCCGCTGTCGCCACTACATGGGCTACTCTTCCGATAGGCAGCAAGGGATCTTTTATTTGCGCTTCCTACAGGCAGGATAGCACAAACCATGGCCTTTGTTGAACCAGTTATGGATCACTGGTCGGTGCAAGTGGTTTCCACCTACCCATTGAGCCTTGCAGAGCACTCACTCAGGGTTTGGAGTCGGTATCTGGATTAAAAATCCCATGCTTCGACTTGGATCCGAACCTAGTACCTACCAGCCTGTAGACCGATGGCCTGCCACGCCGCCGGTAATAGTCTATAAAGAAATAGTACCAGCATGTTTACATATATACTAGTCACAAGGGCCAGTATTAAATTTTACCTTACTTTTTCTAAAAATATTTAATTTAAAACCATCAGGAGTGGTTATGAAACGTAGGTTACAGACTTGAATAAAGCATTTCTGATTGCATGTACAGGTGCCTTTTACTCAGAGCTTGTTTGGTTGCTGGTAAAAAGCGTATGGCAAACGCATAAAAATTCAAACTCTTTGTTTATGTCAACACATTAGATGTTTGATTAGGGTTGGGAGGGTATAAATATCTTTGCAATCTGACTTCGAATGACCATGCTACCAAAATGTAAAGTGAGCATTCTGGACTGTGGTCGAGCCCTGCCATTTCTGAATGATAGCATATCCATGAGACATGTAGCGAGATATCTGTAAGTAAGCCATTCCGTCATCCATTAACTGCAAGAGCATTTCCATACAACTGGCACAGCGAATGTCCATGTGGCCCATAACTTCTTGTCACTAGTATATGAATAGGTTTTCTTGGAAAGGTGTTAAAACTTAAACATAGGGTACATGCTTGATTACAGTCAAGAGTTGTGAGGTAGAAGCTCACCACTGTCCATTATTCACACACACACACACACACACACACACACACACACACACACACACACACACACACACACACACACACACACACTCACACTCACACTCACACTCACACTCACACGCACTCACATAAACAAAAACACTCACTCTCACACACACACGATGTCAGTCACAAATCAATATCACTTATGAGACATCTTTATCACATTCAGGTTTGATTTTTCTTCTTAATTATTGCCCATTTTAAAGAATCTTGATTTTTCACTGCTTTGAGTTTTTAGAAAAGCAAAGACTGGTAAACATCGGGCACTAGTCTAGTATTAAAAAAGAACAATAAAGAGAGTTTGATAAAAATGGGTGAAGTAAATATTTATCAGTACATTTTGTAGTGTTTCATCATGTTATGTTAAAACAAATATGATAATTAGGATTTTCTGGCCAAGAACAATGCTCGACTGATCAACAGCAAACAGTACATGTTGATATTGTCTTGTGCCAAAATACTGGCAAGCTATGCCAATAAACAAGTCATTGTCTTTATGTCTATTGTGAAATAGAAAAATTAAAAAATTTAAATTAGGTCCAAGTATTATTGGCTCGTCAATTTCTCATTACCCAACTTTGTTAGTTCCTGGAAATCTATGATCACATAATAATAATTAAGCTTACACTTACATACTATGCGAGACTGGTGAACGAATTTGGAATACAGCATCTTTTTTTCTTCTTTCAAAAAACTGTTTGTCACATTTAAATTTTAGTCTCGGAGGTGGTGACTTTTCGTTTCGCCCACAACCCATGAACCTTTATACAAGAATTATATTACTTACCTTTCTTTTAAAAAAAAAGAAAGATCTTTAAAGGAACAAAGTTCATAAAACAAACAAAACTAACCATCATTATTAGTAGTTTAAATAAAGTTTGTGCTTTGTTCAACATCACTAGAGCACATTGATCTATTTATCATCGGCTATTGGATGTTAAACACTTGGTAATTTTGACAGTGTCTTAGAAAGGAAACCCATTACATTTTTACATTAGTAGAAAAATTTCTTTTTTATGCACCATTCTGGAGAGGATAACACATACCACAGCCTTTGATATACCAGTCGTGGTGCAATGGCTGGAACTAGAAATAGCCCAAATGGGCCCATTGACGGGGATCGATCCTAGTGGTATAAATAAAGACCATCTACACCATTTTAAACCTGGTTTAAGCTTCTACATGGTGAAAAATCAAAGGACAGAATAGTTTATTAACGGCGCACTCAACACATTTTAATTATTGTTATATCTATTGTTAAGGACCAAACAAATGAATGAGATTTGCTGCCGCCAAATAATGGGCTATTCTTTCCGAATAGCAGTAAGGATATTTTATATGCAGCATCCCAGATAGGCTAGTACATATTCAGCCTTTATTACACCAGTTGTTAAGCACTGACCAAGGAGAAATAGCCAAATGGGCCAGTGGGTCATAAGACCAAATCCTCTCAATGCACACATCGTTATTTTCCATTTTCCAATGCTAAAATGTATGGTATGTGAAAGGCTGATATTTGATATCCTATCCATGAGGAAAAACATACAAAGTGGTTTAGGGTTACTGTAGAGCATGGGCAGTTTTGGACATGTAGGTAGTTTTCAACGTACAAGTGTTTTCTTTGGCTAGGTAGGACTGGCCTCCCGTCCCCTTCCTTCCCATTTCACCACAATGAATCCCCAAATACAACTGGCACACATCAAACTGTTGTCATGACACTTTCTGTAGAGCAAGGCCAAACCTTTTGCAACCATTACCCTCTAGGGTACTTATTATTATTATATTGATTTTTTCCTTTTTGGAATGTGTCCATCTAAATTTGGCGTCATAATTATTTATGTACTGCTAATTTTATTTCAATTCAACTCATTTTCGTGCTTATATCCAATTATGGTTCAAGCATGCTGTTCTGGGCACACACCCGAGCTGCCTGTCCATGACATTAGGTTAGATGTTAATTGTTAGTGGTTAGTGTGAGAGAAGAGGGTGTAGTGGCCTTACACCTAACCATCAAGTCGTCATGTCCGATGGCTTAACCACGATGCCACCAAGGGCGGTGTACTGGTAATAGTCTACGCTGATGCTAGTGACTAGCCCTTGTGCATCGTTTTAATTTTTAATGTTTACTGGTCGATTTGGACCTTGGAGGCCCAAATTAATATTAACAGTATGCATTTTTAAATATTATTAAATTGTATTTTTGAAATGTGCGTGTGTTTGTGTTTAGAACATGCTGTGAAAAGCTCTGCATTCCAGTAAAGATTAGTAATTATATTTTAGTGTTTTATCAAAATAACATTGCCAACTTACACAAACAAAATAAAGATGGCAGTAAAATTGAGTTCATTAAAGTAGTGTTGGCTGCAGATGGTTAAATATTATCAATGAAAGTATACTTGTGGACATAAAAAGATAACTAATAGATGTACATTGGCTTATTAGTACAATGCCCAGTTATGCCATTACTGGAAAGGTCTTTAATGAAGAAGGGATTAAGGAAAGAATGCACTCGGGAAGTGTAAATTCATGAATCTACACCTCCTTGTACATTTTCCATTACGAAACAGTCAGTTTCATCGGCAATGCACGTGTTAATAAGAGGTATGTGACATTATACCGGTACACCCATCAGCAGTTGAACACACAACCTTACACATCAATCGGCAATGCACGTGTTAATAAGAGGTATGCGACATTATACCGGTACACCCATCAGCAGTTGAACACACAACCTTACACATCAATAAACATTACGTCTGAATGGATAATAATTGTATGAAATTTGTTTAATGGGATGAATTAACAATTTGTTTTGGACAAACTACTGTCAGTTCTGCACCAATTGGAGCAGTTGCTGTCCAATTTATGGAGTTATTGTTCTTTATTAGAAAGGGAACAGTTTTGTACTATGGTGATACATTTACATTGGCACTGTAAGTTTACAAATGTAACTTATGGGGAAAGTAAACCATCTTGGCTTCCTCAAAAGCAGAACACGACTTTCCATGATGTTAAGAATGTAGATATATTATGGGATTTATCTGTGATAGGTCAATTATCAAGGGCATTGAAAAGTGTCTGGTTAACTAATAATAGTAGAAGGCATATTATCTAGCATCATAAAAAGTAAGTTATGGTGAACTAGTAATTGTATGTGAAACACTAACATCCCAAGTTGTATTTGCAAGGTGTTTTTTTTACCCATATGAACTGATAAGGAAGATATGACAAGGCCTATAGAAAGATTTCCTGTAATGTGCAGTAATCCGTGAAAAGTAGACCATGGTGATTTGGTAATTGTATTTGACACACTGCCATACAAAGTTGTATTTTCATACTAGGTTTGATGACAGTATATTAAATTGTTAAATAATATATGGCCCAAACAAGATTCCCTTTTATGTGCAGTAATCTGTGAAAAGTAGGTCACAGTGATCTAGTTATAGTGACATCACCATCCAGCATGCAAGTTTTGATGGATTTTGCATGCATTAATAAGATACAGTCCAGACAGATTTCCTTTAATGTGCTGTATTCTATGAAAAGTAGGTCAGTGACCTAGTTATGGTACATAAAGGAAATCCTTGACCGTGATTGCGTTAATGTGCAGTAATCCATGAAAAGTAGGTTGCAGTCACCTAGTTAACCTTCTGACTGCAGGCGAAATATCTCGCCCGATGCAACACCAGTTGACATACTGTACACTGTATACAATGCATTCCCCAATTCATATTTCCTGCTGTTCTGTATACAGCACTCACCGAAAATATATATTTAACAGGAAACAGTTTACTTTAGAGCATGGCTACTCTAGTTTTTAATTTTTCACTGAAAAATACCTTGGAATTTTGAGTTCAGAAAATGGTTTTCGGCAAGTATTTTCTCTTGACAACAATGGTGGCACGTCGTGGTCATTTTCAGGGATTGATAGACGATTGTGACAGCTAATTTGATAATAAATTTGATTGTTTTATCAACAATGAAAATATCAAATATTGGGATATGAATCATAGTTTGGGGATTTTTTAAAAATTCTGGTCAGAAAACAACTATTTTTCTTTTTTTTGCCTAATTTTAAACAAAATTAAATTATCTAAAATATCATAAAAATTAGAAAAACCCACAAAAATAACACTTACCAATTCAAATTTGAAATTTATTTTATGTATTTATAAGAGATTTAAGTAAATATATGTGAATAAAAATTATAAACGTGTACCCACTCAATGTGGTTTTTGTCCAATATTAATCCAGTAGTCTAAAGGTTAAAGACAATCAGAGAAATCAGAACTATTTTAGTCAGTGACCTTCATCTTTGAAGCAGGGGCAAATCACGAACTCATTTAAGTTATCGTCGACCCAAACAAATCTTTCAAAACAGTGACCCCAACCTTTTAATGCAGAGACAAACTTATTCCTATATGTGAAGTTTCATAAAAAGTCAGCTGAGTGGTGACATTGTAATTTCTATTTTTAATAAGTGACCCTAACCTTTTAAAAGTGGCGATCCAAGAACTTGTTCAAAATATTGTTATCCTATTACTATATGTATAATTTCATTCATGGTAATCTAATCAGAAATGGAATTTCGCAGACCAGTGACATCACAAGGGGATAATTACAAAAACTTAAACAAAACTAACTAAATTCCAAATTCTAAATGACCATAACATTGCCATAGGTTCACTTTCATGGGACCGATAATGTGCATTCACAAGATTAGGACTTGCTTATCAGCTATGATAAATATGAAAGTCAACCACCAAGAGATTGTAAAAGAGAAACTTCAACAAAACCATCCACTTTAGTTTAACAAGATGCCTACTGGCCCAAGTATAGAGCTCCACTATTTAATATTCAATTCTGTCAGTAGTAGATAATTCATTAATTTTTAAAGACCACAATATCCATGTTAAATCGAATTAAAACTGTTAGGAACATATTTTGAGATGTCATAGCAGACATAAAATTTCTATTTAAATCTTTTAAATTTAAAAGTCTAGGAAAAAAACTAACAATTTTCAATGTTAATTTTAAATAATTTTTTTAAAATGATCAAAACTCCAGAAAATAGACTTTCAAATTTTAACTTAAATTTTAACAAGAGTACCAATGAGGTACATGGGGGACAAAAGGTCAGGATTTTAATCAAAAATACCATCACCATCCCAAATGTAGTTGCATACAAGTTTTGATGAGCCATAGTATAATACGATCCATCAAAGACGTGTGTATAATAAAAATAGTTATCAAAAATATCTATTAGTTTGTGGTAGGTTCCCCTGAATTTAATTGCAGAGTTTCAGTACAATGCAATAAAAACTGTAGAACTTCAAATGAAAAGTTGAAAAGCCCACGCCGGACAAATCGGTATTCAAAAAGTGGCAGATTAATTGTCATAGCTGAGCTAAAATGCTCCTAGTGGCATGACGATGACATCATGCAGTATCTATTAATTATTTAATTATTCTTTTGAATTATTATGATCAATCACTGTATTTTTTCAGTCCCAACCAGTATTCCACGATTAGCAATCAAAGGCCAAGAAATGTACTGTCCTGTCTGTGGTTAAGTGCACATATAAAAGATCATTTGTCGTTTTATTTGTTAGGGAAAAGCCAGTGTTCCAAATGTAGTTGTAGTTTAAATTATGATGAGATGTAGCTAAAAAACATTTCTTTAACACAGCTTTAAGTAAAAGTCTGGAAACAGGTCACATAAAAATTCTGACCACTAATATCTCAATCAACAGCGATTGTGAATTTAATAAATCTTTCTCTTTTTTTTTAAATCCACACTGATTATGGGCAATAAACTGCAGTCGTTTCAGTTTGAGCCTCTATTCACAGCTGCTGAGATAAAAGTTTTAAAAAACAAGCAAGTAACAGTAAGATTATCAATCTCAGTATGTCCAAAGAATACCTTTAAGGTGTGTGTGGTGTCCCAGTACATCCAAAGAACACCCAAGGTGTGTGTAGTGAAGATAATGGTGGCAATGTAGCAATACCCCTAGACAATCAAAGTTGGTTTTCATGTGGCCAGTGCCTTTATATGGTCTGAAATCGAATGTGTGTGTTGTCTGAAAAACATGTGGTATCAAACTATAACGACCAATCTTTGAGCAGCTGTGAGTTGGTCACTGGGCTGTGACTGGGTCCGACATCACAGATCTTAGGCTAAAACAATAGCTGCATCTACTAAATAGCAAAAGTGTCAGTATTTCGAGTGTTATTTAATTAAATGTGATTTTTTTTTTTGCAATAGAAAAATTGTGTTAAATATATTAAACCCTTAATTTAGCCTTCCTTTAATATCTATTGATGGGTTCTAAACAACTTTATACCTTGTACCTGCAAACAAAATTTAAAGTGTATTTTAATTTGTAAAAACTGTATGCTGAGGTTTTTTTTTTTTAAATATAGATTTTTTATCTTCCGTAATTTTATTTTCTTCAAGAATTTTACCAAGATTTTTGCAACAAAAGGCCTATCAGCCTAGAGAGCTCCACTATTTAATACTCATTTCTGACACTAGTAGATATAGTCTCCCCTGGGTCGTCCTGCCAAGATCTAATTAGATCAGGCCCTTTTAAGGGCCCCTATGGGCAACCTAGGGAGACACATCAACAAATTCCATAGCACCATAACATCCTCCACCTGTTACCGGCTACAGTCGGACTGCTGGTGCTCCCTTGCACCTGCCAGTGCAGGCGGTCCCCCCTCCAACCAACCCCACCCCTTTCCTGTCCTGGATGGAGGAGCCGGCACCTGTACCCAGGATAGTTGTGCGCTACAACAGCTTGTTCTGAATCTGCATGTTATACACTCTGACCTGACCTGACTAATAGATAATTCAAAGATAATTTTAAATTTTCAATGTTAAATTTAAAATTAAATTTTAAAATCAAATTAAATAAAATATTAAAATTAAAATCTTCTAAAATATCTCACTATTAGTTTGTGGAGAATGCCACAGAGAATCATAGCATCAAGCTTCAGAACTGTTTGTTCAAAATTTCTACAACATTTTTTTATTTAATGAACAACTTCAAAATTTTTGAAACATCTATTAGTTTGTGGAGACAGTCCCAGGGGATCATTGTACAAAGTTTCAGAACAATCCAATGAACTCAAGGCGAAGATAGGATTTCAAACGTACAGTATAAATCGATATTAAAAAAAAAGCTCTGCTCACAAACATTATAGAAGAGCTATGAAACATTTCTTACAATAACCCAGATATTAACCCAGATATAAATACATTACCCGAACAGCCTCAAAGCAGCTAACCAAACTCCTTCCTGTGTGTCATAAAGATGAAAAACTATCCAATACTCGAAGCACCATGGACCATATACAGAATGATGAAATGAACACCAGAAGTTTGTGAAAGCAAGGATTTACTTGTGAAAATGAATAAGAAACAAGTTAAATAAAATACTTGTCACATCCCTCACGTGAAACAGAATAGTAATAAATTGTATACTAAGATGTTTTAACATTATCAGGGTCCCAAAGTACATATCTATAGAAGGGCAGAGGAGTCCAGAGATTTTGGTGTATTTGCATGTTGCCATAATACTTACTAAAAGGGTGCGGGGGTGGGTATTGCCGAAGGTATGTAGATGTAGACCTTTAGAGGCCTATGTAAAATACTTCTTTTTTCTTCTTGACATCGCTTTATCTAATTTTATGCTATTCACCAAGATATTAAAAATCTTATACAGAGGACCCAACTATTTTCATTGTTAAAAAAATGTGACCATGATAAAAAGTGCTATCAGATCAAATAAACATTCGTCACAAAGGAATACTCCATCAGACGTGTGGCACAGGAGGTACCGGCAATATGTACATTGGGGCTGAGGGGTGGGTGGTGTCAAAATTTTATGGTGGGTGGAAGGGAGAAGGGTCAATATGTTTTTTGGTGTGCATTTGTCCCTGGGTTTTTTAAATTACTGAACAGCAAAAAGATCCAACTAACCACATACAGATACCTGCAGGACAAGAAAATTACAAGTCAAAATTTTAATTAAACCATCCTCATTCTCATAACACTGCATTAACCGTATCAAAATTCTAAATGGCCCTGGTCAAACCATAAGTAACCATGTCTCGAGATATGAACAGTTGAAAGGCTCATTTACTGACCACTATTACAAAAAGGTAATCCACTAAAAAGGATTAAGACGACAAAAACTTGACCGTGGTTCACAATTATGGGGTGGGTGTATGCAGTGATTTTGAAGGAGCTAACAAAAGATTCGAGAATCAAAAGTTATTTAAAAATTAAATAAAATTTTGAATTACCTTTACTCATTAAATATGCAGTTCAAACTTAACCACCTGGTAAACATGCATACCAAATAAAGGATTCACACAATATTTTGATGAACACCCATATAAAACACAAAAGGCATCTATTAAAGGATTACGAGTTGAAGGCAATTAATAAAACTAGGAGGAAAAAAAGAAGCAATTGTCTTTCAAATTCACAAAGGGAACCAACATGCCTATTTTATACAGAATTTTATAATGCCATTTATACAATTTTGAGTTTGAAATAAATAAGAAATATCTAGTAATAAGGAAGAAAATGTTTTACTTAACAATGCACTCAACAAATTTTATTTACGGTTATATGGCATTGGACCACAGATATTCACAGTGGAAACCTGCTGTCGCCACTTCATGGGCTACTCTTTTCAATTAACAGCAAGGGATCATCCCACAGACAGGATAGCACATACCATGGACTTGATATACCAGTCGTGGTGTACTGGGTGGGCCCACCAATGGGGGTCGATCCCAAACCGACCGTGCATTAAGCGAGTGCTTTACCACTGGGCTACATCCCGCCCCTATCTAGTAAGAAGTGTGCTATTTGCTATAAGATATTTGCTATAATAGTATCTTACTTGCATATAACTCTTTTCATTTTTAGTATAAACAGTATACCAAAGAGTTCAATTGACCTAATGAACACATGTATTTGTAATGATCAAGGTAGCAACCTTAATTTAAATAAAACTTAGTAAGAGCAATCTTCAAAATTCATGTCGATCATCAGTGAAGCCAGAAAATGCTGTTGCAAAATCAATCTACACACCATTTTTAATTATTATTGGTTTATGTAGGCTACTTAGTTATTACTACTAAATTGCCTTCACAAAAATATCCGAAGTTTGAGAGATGAAAATGTGCAGTTTAAGAACTAAATATAATGTTTAAAAGGTAAATGGTAGCAATGACCTGAACAAAATACTAAACAATCACCAATCAGATGCAATAGAATAGATCTTCTATTGTTCACCGAGAATAATACATTATTGGAGGGGGGGAGAGAGGGAGAGGGGGAGAGGAAGAGAGAGGCTGATTATTAATCCAACAACTGATGATTATTAATCCAACAACTGATTGGGTAATGCATTTTGTCGATTACAAAATTTCATCCCATTGCCAGTACTAACAAAGCAATTAAACCATTCAATAAACCAAAATTCTCTCCAACTGGACTTGTTCATCGCACCAATCTTTTAAGGAATTACCCCCTATAATTTGAAAACAGATGAATAATCCAATAATCCCGATGCATTCATTTAATGTAAGCTGTACCTGTGAAAACCAGACAATCAGACCAGTTTCAACTATTATGGCGCCACTAACTGCACTAGATATCACCATATAAAATTTAATGATTAGGAATGCACAATAGTAGACAAGCAAATACATACTAAACAAAGTAGAGTTTTTGACTGCTTGATGGACAATCAATTTTTAATGTTTGAACATAATGCTAAAGGTTGCGGTGTTGATTGTTGTTTTTAACAACGGTCACATTTTAAATATTAATACTGTACAGAATTACATGTATACAACAAAGAATTAAACACCTCAGTAAACAATATACCCTTCAAAATCAGACTTTTTACTTCATACCATGGGTGCCTGGTTTAGAGGGATTTTGCTGCAGTCTGTTCCTTGAAGTAATAACTAATTTGACTGTGCCATGTGTTTATTATTAAAAAAATATTATTATTAAATATAAATGCAACATTCACTCACACCAAGCAATCAAAGGAGAAAAGGGAAATGTTAAAGAAAAACTAAACACCATTAACTTCAAACTTTTATTTTGCATCACATCAAAATAAACTGATAAAAAAAATATATATAATAAACGTATATAAAAATATAAATATAACTGCAATCTTCTTTCTTCTTCATTCAAACACAGCGATACTTTAGTAGTAATGAATTAATTACTGCAACATCAAATACAAACTACAAACCATGTACAATGATATAACACATACAATGATACAATATCCAGCACTTAGATGAGATGTACATGTATGTAGTGTTTATTAATATAAATAAATAAATAAATAAATAGAATATGATAGACAATGTAATCCCATAGCATGTTCCTTTTCTAGTACACAATGTAGATGTATCATCATTTTCTAGATTTTGATATCAATTGTGGTGGTTAGCTGGTCACACCAGGAACCACAACTATTATATCTCAAGTCCGAACCACATTGTTAACAACTACAATAAATTATTCTCCTACCTTTAATTATTTATAAGATTTTACCCACATTTTGTTCAGAATTTTTTTGTGAAAAAACCCATAATGACATAAATTTCACATACTAGATGATAAACGTGTCACCTATCTGGACTTTGCTTAGGCCTTCTAGAACAAAAAGCATGCATCTGCCATTTTAGTGGGTTTTTAGTAATGTGGGGGTTTTTCAAGATTTCTGTTCGAGTAATTTATCGTACTTGTTAATGTGGTTCGGACTTACTTTATCCATTATAACAGTTTAGCTTATTTATGCACAATTAGTGTTCGTTTTTAAATATATATTTATCAAAGACTTATCAGCAGTTAATAAGTTTAAAGGTATTTCACCCTCAAAACACTTGGTTCCCCCAAACCCAGCACCAAATATTTACATCAATTAAGCTACAATATACAAGAAGATTATGAATTTGGAATTCCACTTTTACAGTGTCTGCTAGTATGGATTCTAAAAATGTTTCTATAAACAAAGGGATATCTGAATGTGTACAAGGACATGCATAGAATAATATTTCAAGGAAGGAATGTAAAGAAATGTTACTCTTTTGAGGGTGAAGCACCTTTAATCTAGTTATAATCTTATCTGATTGCATAACCATTACGAAGTAACAACTGCTATGCACAATTACATATATTTACGTTGCAAAACTTTCAAAGGTGTAAATTATTAATTCAATTGATAAAATATCACATAAATTACTAAAAAATAAAGAAAAAATTAAATAATTAAGTACACAATATCATGAAATACATGAAATAGATAAATTTAACAAAGTACCTACATTGAAAAATTACTAATTTTGTGCAACTCTTTGTGTGGGAGGTGGGGGGGATGTAAGCCTTAAATTGTAATACATGTGTATGCTTTATGTTAATAAAGGTTCTTGTTTCTTTTCGGGGTTTGTTTTTTGTTGTTGTTTTTTTTGTTTTTGTTTTTTGGGGGGAGGGGGCAGGGAGAGTAGTTGCCATTCAAAAGTAAATAATATATATATATATATATATACACTCATTCATAAGTGATAAAATATATATAGTCAGACCTCGTTACGACAACATTTACACCATCTGACCATAAATTGTCAGGAACGAATGTACATCAATATTGTGTTCAGTACACTGGAATTCACACCTTCCGACACCAACAGAGCAAATCAGGAACAAACGTGCAACCAACGTCTAAAAAGACATCGATATAACAATTTCGATATAACGACAAAGTGACCCAGGACGAACGTCGTCATTGTAATGAAGTCTGACTGTGTGTATGTATGTATATGTGTATATATATATATATATATATATATATATATGTATATATATATATATATATATATATATATATATATATATATATATATATATATATATATATATATATATATATATATATATATATATATATATATTAATACTGTTGTTGTAAGACGTAACATGGATTATTTTTTTATAACTTAGGTTGTTTTAGTGGAAACAATTGTTTAAAAATTTTAATAAGTAACTTAATTTTAAACTGATGAAAACTATTTTTCTAAACAAACCATAAAGTATGCCTAATGACCCTATCTGTTGTATAAATTGACAAATTGATTAAACATGACCTCAGTATGCAAAATGTACATTAAAAAGTTAATTATTTTAATTTACTGTTTTTTTGTTTCATCAACAGTTATAACTGGGCAAGTGAATTTTTCACCATGGTTAGTTAATTTTCAAATCCACTGGCCCCGTGACTAGTAAACTTTTAAAAATTCTAGACACCTGGTGGTGGAATTCTAACAGTAATTAAAGGTAGGATAGTAATTTATTGTAGTTGTTAACAATGTGTAGACTTTTAATTTGGATAAACTTATTGTTAAAATAACTGTGCATTTCAGAATTTCTAGATGTATTTTTTCAAGTTTGCACATACAAGAATATGAACATTAAAAAAATAAGTTTTGTCATCAATTTATGTCTTCTATATCAACTTGTACATAGCTCCAAATGTGTAAAATGTCAATATAAATGCCTACTTAAAATGTCATCATAAAAAATGTTGGAAAAATTCTGGTTTCCTTTCAAAAGAGTTATGCAAAAAGTTTTTTTCAGCTGAGTGGTCTCCCATGACCTATAAGCTATGCAAGTAACCTACACAGTAAACCATGCTTATATTAAAAACAGTTATTTTGCAATTGCTGCAGTAACTTTACAGTTATGAACAACCCTCAAGCACTTTCACAAGAAAAACTTGTTTTCTCTCTTAAATGCAACAACCATATACAGAACTTATAACTTTGTGAATTCCAAGTACAACTGTGTTGATTATCAAAAATAGTGTGTGCAACAGTGTAAGAAAAATAATAATAAAATAAAAATTTATGCCTGCTGCAGATTTTACAACTATGAATTATTATTTTTTAAATTGTTTGGCAATAGCTTATGTAGCATGTAAATACATGTCTGTCACATGTTTGAACTTCGACACACATTTTATTTCAGTTGCTTTTGAACAAAACGAAATAGCATTTTTGACTATAATGCTCAATAACAGTCTAACATGATTTGGCAGCCTGATCAACATATTTTTACATTAGTTTAAACAGAAGTGAACACACAAAGTAACAATGCTAAACATAAGAGAAATATATATTGAAACAAACCATAGCAATTCATGTCATGTCCATCAATAATAAACAATTTTTTTTAACACAGGTTCCCTAAGATAACAATTCATC
The DNA here is from genome assembly GCF_016097555.1 of Gigantopelta aegis. NCBI lineage: Eukaryota > Metazoa > Mollusca > Gastropoda > Neomphalida > Peltospiridae > Gigantopelta > Gigantopelta aegis. The sequence goes on from NC_054706.1 coordinate 36,969,797, forward strand.
AATTGATATAGATAATTTCTTTGCTGAAAAATAAATTATCACATTATAATACATTTTTAACACAGCTATGTTAATTTCTTATTTATAAACATCCATATTTGATCAATGATCAACTTAAATACATGTTGTAATAGTAATAATAACTATTATTAGAATATACTGACCATCAATGAAATAAAATGGTACTTGATCAAACAGTATTGAGATCACTAAAGCAGTGAAAACAAAATTAGGTATTATTTCATAACTAGATGCATATAAACAGTAATTACAATTAAAACAATATATACTAGAAACATTCTGTATGCATTCAATTTGTAATGATCAAACATAATATTTGAACATTTTTTAAATGAAGCACAGCTATTTATTAATATCTACAGCCATTGCATACTTAGATCAACACTGATATATTATTTTGACTTAAGCTCCCAGGGTCCAGTTTTAAGAGTGGGCAGGATGTGGATCAGTGCAAGATGATTCACCCAAGGCAGAAGTTCCAGAATACAGTGGCACGATGCCTGAGGCCAGTGGTTTTTAGACTCGTCACCAAAAATTACTTTCAGCGAGCCCCATGACAAGTGAATTTTTGTTTCTACACTACGACTGTACGAAAATGAAACAAACATCTACAAGTTGCTTTTTTAAATTGGTTATCACATGCAATATTTCACTAACAAATATTTGACCACCAGTAATCTTTGACCCATGTATGACATTAATAGACCTACCAGTGTAATTTCATTGTAGTAAGTTATAAAGTGTAAACACAAATATCCATTGTTGTTTTGCCACCATTTTTTCTTTTACACTGGAACCCAAAGACTCGCAACTCTGAGGGGTCAAGACTAAATTTATTTACTTTAAGAAAGGTTTACATATATATATATATATATATATATATATATATATAATAAATAAAAAGCTGGGACTTTTTACATTCAGTTTATCAAATATGACTTTAACACTGGTAATAGAAAAACCAACAGATTTGAGGAATGATGTCTAGCAAACTAAATTATTAACAATCATGGCATAAGGAAGCATTCTCTGAGAGTACTGCTAAAGCAATACTTGTCCCCTACCTGGCCCAACAATTTTTCTTATCATATAAGTAAATTTTGCGAAAAAAATTTAATAGCCATAAAAGTTAACTTGATCTATAACAGTTTGTGATAAAGCTATCTACAAAATTTTATATCAGTATCTTCAGGCATTGCCAAATAAGTCTGGAAAAAAAGGTTTTTTATCTTAAATTCAAGGGCATTGTGAAAAAAACATCCGGAACTATGTGGGACAGACCAACAAGAAACCTATAGTCCCCTTAGGTTGGACCGGTAGGGAACTAACAGGAGTATCAGTACGGTACATGATACATCCATCAGGAGTTTTATAGAGAAGAATACACATTAATTAATGTGTTGTGTGAATGACTGGATTATAATTAAATGTGAGATCTGTGCAATGGGACGGATTAACAGTCTGTAGATGATGCACCCAGTGGAGAAGGTGCGGTCTGATAAATGAAGCCACTGTTCTCTATTAGAAATGTTTTGTAGCATTAGTACATTGTTGACATTTATTAAAAGATAAACAGTTTATGTATGTATTGCGGACTTATGGGAATGTAAAGAGTTTTGGCTTCTTTATGACTTTATGATGTTCAGAATCATGTCAAATTGTGTGATTCATCCCTTACAGAATGTCAGTTATATCCAGAACAATGAAAAGTTGGTCTGGGTGACAGTAATGGTCATCCCAAATTGTCATCCCAAATTGTACTTGCATGTAAGGATTGATAAGGAAGATATGGCCCAGACAAGGATTTCCTTCAATGTGTAGTAATCGGTGAAAAGTAGAAAGATGTTTTATTTAACAACGCACTCAACACATTATTTTATGGTTATATGGCATCAGACCAATCTAATTAAAATTAGCTCCACTATTACATGTGGATCTAACACCAGCCAGTTGGAGCTCATGTCCACCAATCAAAACCTTACTTGCAGAATCCTGCCAGTGATTTAAACTAACAACACTGGTAGTCCGCAGTGTCCAGGTAACATTTCGTCTGTAAATAATAATTTAAATATTGACCAATCACACTTTGCCTAACATTATTTGGGAGCATACAAATTCAAAAAATATCGGGCGAGTCTATTTTAGTGGCCACAGTACAGCGAACCATACCAATACGTACTGGGTGAGTTATCAGTCTTCAATTTTACGTTAAAAATTATTTATTTATTTATAAAATTTAAAAAAACTAAATCAGTCTTCAGTTTTACATTACAAATGATTTATTTATTTATATAAAAAAAAACCAGATCAGTCTTCAGTTTTACATTACAAATTATTTATTTTATAAAATAAAACTTGTTTTAAGGCATTCGTAATTCACACGAAACATGTCGTATACCCTCAGGATAATTCAGAATGTTTTCAAATTATTTTTAAATCACTGGCAGGATTCTGCAAGTAAGGTTTTGATTGGTGGACATGAGCTCCAACTGGCTGGTGTTAGATCCACATGTAATAGTGGAGCTAATTTTAATTAGATTGGCGTCAGACATATGATTATCAAGCATTCTGAAAGTCCCTGCCAGTTCGTCTTCATATTCGATAAAGTAGACCAAGACAGCAAGAAAGAAAGAAATGTTTTACTTAATGATGCACTCAACACATTTTATTTACGGTTATATGGCGTGAGACATATGGTTAAGGATCACACAGATTTTGAGAGGAAACCCGCTGTCGCCACTACATAGGCTACTCTTCCGATAGACAGCAAGGGATCTTTTATTTGCGCTTCCCACAGGCAGGATAGCACAAACCATGGCCTTTGTTGAACCAGTTATGGATCACTGGTCGGTGCAAGTGGTTTACACCTACCCATTGAGCCTTGCGGAGCACTCACTCAGGGTTTGGAGTCGGTATCTGGATTAAAAATCCCATGCCTCGACTGGGATCCGAACCCAGTACCTACCAGCCTGTAGACCGATGGCCTACCACGACCCACCGAGGCCGGTCAGTGAAAAGTAGGTCATGGTGACCTAGTTATGGTAAACAACCATACCACCATACCAAGATGTTAATCCTACATGACTGATGAGGACTACGTGGCCCTGACAAGAAACGTTAATGGACAGACAGGATAATGTCACATCAAAGATGGGTATATAAATATTTTTTAATAATTAAAAATCCATAAAAAAGTATTACTTTAAAAAAGCAAACCCAAAAACCCCCATTCCTTTGATCAATTTACATAAACTAATGAACATAAGTATTTCTGCATATGTCATTAAGATATATATTTTTTAACTTGCTGCATTCCTACGGTATAAGTATCACACTGTTATGTGTTGATATGACCAGTAAAAAATAAATCAATAAATCAGTGTATATGGCTGATAAATATAGATCAATGCATTTAAAATGAAGCCCATGCCATGTTGGTACCTCATACCTTTTAAATGCATAAAATATACATTGTATCACTTTATTCAACAAAAATAAAGCAATGTTTAAGATATCACGGACTAACATTTGTGAATATTCTTATACAATAATAGACAAACAGAATTAATTAATATACTAGTACTAGGCCTGGAACAACCAGGACTTCACTCAAACATAAAAGCAACCGTGAAGCCAATTCTTTGAGGTTTTTAATTTTATTTTTTTGTGGTGTTGTTTTGGGGGTTTTCTTTTTAAATAAAACCCCATAGGGTCAAGGAAAATTTTGCTTCCAAAAACATGATCAGTGGTATTTCTAGTCAATTAAAAATTGATTAGCAACTACTGTTTAATGTTTTCTGAATAAAATTTCCCCCAATAGTCCATAACAATTTCTTGTTTGAGTTAAAACTTCATTTATGTACAGCTGGTTTTTGGGGGGGGGAGGGGGGTTCTCAGAAAATAAGGCAGTAAGTCATTAATTTAAAACATGAAAGAAATAAAATATATATCATTGATGTTTTTTGCCGTATTAACTTGAATGACACGTTACATAATATAATAAAAAAAGAGCCGATTAGAGTCAAAACAATTTGTGACGTGAAGACAAGTTCTGTTATTAGTGTTAATACCACACTACAGCACCTATCAAAGACATTAAGTAAAGACGGTCAAACTTAAATTAGTGTGGTGTAATACAACTACATCATGGTACTGCTGATTTGTGGCAAGTATTTATTAAACAGGGGTGGGAATTGGTGAAAAGCAAAAAAAAAAAAAAGCAAATCTAGAGGGGTCCCGGAAAATCTTAGGTTAAAATCTGTGCCATCTGACACATTTTGGAGGAAAGGACGATTAAAATGCGAGGAAACGCAATGTTCCATGAGGAAAAAAAACTGCTGATCCGAGGAGAATTCCCACCCCTGATTAAAAAAAAAATTTAATGGAGAAAATACGTTTCAGTTGCAATATTTGACAGGTCTTTGGATTTCACGGTAATGATCGTTTTCAGTAGTGTCGGTAAAATCACGGAACCAAAAGTTCCCATAATTATTATATCGAGTACAACTATTCAACAAAAAAAGTCGACTTCACGTTTGTGCTCGAGTACTGAAGGTGGCAATCAAAAAGGTCCCACCATTTCCTGTAGTTTCATTATGGGAAGAAATGACGTAGGCCTAAACTATTATTTTTATTTAGCTGTCAAAATCACAACAGATTGTGTATAATGAGAGGGCGTGTCAAAAATCTACTTTATATCGTGTTTGAAAACGTGTGTCTCTGCACCAAAACAGTTTTCGAAAAAGTGTTTCTCATGAAATTTTAAATGCTAAGGCCCTATTTGAATTCCACAAAACATCAATAAAAAGTTGTGGCGTTAAATTAATTTATGGCACTTTTATTTCACATCTGGGCCTTTGGGACTTTCATAGTTATGTTAAAATAATTTTATTGGTATTCATATGTGAGCCATTGTGGCCATTTTAATGGTGATTTAAAATTAATTTACGGTTTTAAATCACATGGCATAGCTAGCCCTATAATGGAAATTCACTATATTACGGGCACATGGGTGTACGAGCCGTATTGGCTTTATGAATGTTTAGGTAACGTCAAGTATGTTACGGATTAACATTAATAGTTGTGGGGTTTTTTTAGTGTAATGGCACCACAAATGCCATGGAGAGCGGCCAAAGAGAGGTACACAGCTGTACGACTGAGAGGGCAAAGACAGAGTCAATGAAAATGAGACGGTTACTTAACCAACAAGAGCTACCTGTCGACACATACCAGATGTCAGCAATTGGCCGCAGAGGTGTTGTGGTTAATGAAAGTGGAAGGTTTGGTGCTGAGACCAAACTCAACAAATTATCTCCCAGCTGACCCAATGCAACAGGTCCGGCTCCATCAGATCCTATACTGGATGACCATGTGCAAATTGCACAAATAGTGACCAATGTGCAAACACTGAGAATACTGGAAATTGGCCAACTAGCTCATTTTTGCTTTTGCATGATGCAATAGGAAATCTAACACTGTTAGTAACAGGTACGGTACCCCAGCATTATCCACTGATGGTTTTACATATTCATTTGAAAATAGCAGCATCATCTCCTGGCCTTTGGATATTATGTTGATTGAATTAAACAAAAGATTTGGGCCAACCAATTGATTGAATTCAGAACACTGTTACAGAATAGGCCCCATGGTCGATTTGATGTAGCTTTTCAGACGATTACTTTTTTGCTAATTCCAAAAGCAAAATCCATTCCAATTCGGTCAATGGAGTTTTGGAATTTTATAATTCCCCTGTCTAAAAAATGTGATGGAGTCTAGGAAAAGCTGTCGATGTCGCTGTTTGTAAATTTCCAGTATAATGCTTCAACGGCATTTAGTGACAAAATAGGCAAAAAATAATAATTTAATTTTGATATTCTGTAGTATGTTTGTGTCATCTATTACGAAACGCCAAAAATGTCTTCTCTGCAGAAGCATATACATATCGCATACCATTGTAAGCGTCGTGAAGTGGCCGTATTGATAACATACATTGCGCATGAATACTGTTAACTGGTGTATAGTGCGTATTCTTGGATGGCCAATCAAAGCAATTTTCAACCTATCAGTATAATATAAGTATATAAATAAATCATACAAGTGTGTATTAAAGGAAGGAAGGAAACAGTTTATTTAACGATGCACTCAACACATTTTATATATGGTTATATGGCATCGAACATATGGTTAAGGACCACACAGATATTGAGGGAGGAAATCCGCTGTTGCTACTTCATGGGCTACTCTTTTCGCTTAGCAGCAAGGGATCTTTTATATGCACCATCCCATAGAGAGGAGAGTACATACCACGGCCATTCATGTACCAGGCATGGTGCACTGGCTGGAGCGAGAAATAGCCCAATGAGCCCACTGACGGAGATCGATCCCAAACCGACCACGCATCAAGCAAGTGCTTTACCACTGGGCTACCGTCTCATCCCCAAAGTGTGTATTAATGTTTGAAAGTTAATGAATGATGTTTTAAAGGAACTTCAAAGTTAGAAAGTTAGCCGGCAATCGCTTCCAATATGGCGGCAACCATTTATCAAAACATGGATGGTAGGACGGCTGGGCAAAATGTTGAAATAGCTCTCATGTTTAAATGGTCTACGGGCCATAAATATGGCTAATATCGCAGATGACGATACTCTACAGGAACTGATGGATGACTACTTTGTGTCAAGGGACACATTTTTACCATGAAGGACAACAAATTTGTCACATGTTTCATTACATTCATGAAATTGGTCAGGACAAACTCACTAGTCTCATGAAACATTATAAAGAACAAGTTCTTGTGCATTTGTGTGCATGTGACCGGCCTCGGTGGCGTCGTGGCAGGCCATCAGTCTACAGGCTGGTAGGTACTGGGTTCGGATCCCAGTCGAGGCATGGGATTTTTAATCCAGATACCGACTCCAAACCCTGAGTGAGTGCTCCGCAAGGCTCAATGGGTAGGTGTAAACCACTTGCACCGACCAGTGATCCATAACTGGTTCAACAAAGGCCATGGCCATGTGTGCTATCCTGCCTGTGGGAAGCGCAAATAAAAGATCCCTTGCTGCTAATCGGAAGAGTAGCCCATGTAATGGCGACAGCGGGTTTCCTCTCAAAAAATCTGTGTGGTTCTTAACCATATGTCTGACGCCATATAACCGTAAATAAAATGTGTTGAGTGCGTCGTTAAATAAAACATTTCTTTCTTTCTTTCTTTTTTGTGTGCATGTATTTTGCATTTTCATTTTAGAAATCTTTAAACTCAGTTTTCTCAAATTTACTTTTTCCAAAATGTGTAACACTGTATATCTTTAAAATGTCATATCTCTGACAAATATTAAGATATTTTGAAAATTTAAAGAGTTATAGAATCTGTAAAGTTGTGTCTAAGAATAAAACCTAAAATTATTTTATTTAAATTTCACCATGTTGTGGATTTTCCTGTGCATCATCTCATATATTACAGAAGCAAACAATAATTTCAGATTGATTGGTGTGCATACACTGGTTATTTGTATAACTTTAAAATTTATACAGGAAAAGATAACGGAGTCCAGGAGAATGGTCTGTCAGTGTAGATATGGACTTATGCACGCCTTTGTTTGGAAGTAACACTCGTGTTTACATGGATAACTATTATACAGTAACTGAATTGTCCCATGATCTGCATATATATGGAATCCATGCTTGCTGAACAGTCAGGGCAAACCAAAAAGGACTACCCAACAAGACTTTTGCCAAAGAATACAAAGCTTCAAAAGAATGAATTGAAGGTAGCTCAGAAAGATGAACTGACATACTGCATCTGGCAAGATACAAAACCTGCTCTGTTCCTATCCAATTTTCATCCTCTGGATGATACTGGAATCGTATTTAGAAGAAACAACGTCCGACAAAAAGTGAACGTCACTACGCCATCACTTGTCAGTGACTACCAGATGAATATGGGAGGTATAGATCGCATGGACCAGATGATTCACTACTACATGATAAATCAAGTGGAGGAGGAATATATTTTTCAGTCTGGCCATGTCATGCGCACACAATGCATACATGTATGTAATATTGAAAGGCCAGTGCTAGAACACAAGGTTGAAAATATTTTCACAAATATAAAAGTGTGTCGAGTGTTCGTTAGCGGCACCAGGAAATATTTGGACTTATTTTAAATAAACACTGTTACACTAATAAACATTCTTAGTACTCCAGTATACTTGTGTTTTGTAAATAATCATTTTAAAAACATAAAATCCTATATTTTCATTTTCTTTGACTTTCTATGATCAAAATAAAAATTACACTACTTTCCAGGATTCTCATGACCTGTACAAACTCTGAATAACGGCAATAAATAGTTATCTGTACCTGACGGGATATTTTTTAAACATTATTTTGGAGTGATGGCAGCAGGTTTTTGGCTTCAAAGTTGCTTGGATTGTTGCTATACACAGATTAATGTTATGAACTAACAGATTTATTCATTCAAAAACAATGATAATGAATCAAACATATAATCAAATTAATACAACAAAATATAATATTTCATCGTCATAAATTCAATACTCAATACAGACAAATAACTTCAGTAGGGTAACAATGGTAAACATTACTAGACTAATAACTTTCATAATAGGTGAACACAAACAATATATTAATGCATTGAATTCTGTTTTGTTTTTAAATACAACTCAAACCCTATGCATAATAAATACTTCGCTGTGACATCACTTTAGCTGTACTTACCCACAGGTATTAACAATTCTTTTGCAAACAGATTGAAAGCAAAATACTTTTGAAGTAGTATATGCACTTGCTCAAAACATAAGCTGTCATCCACATCACAATACAATGTACAATACACATATCCACACACAAAAAATCAGTCACCATTAAAGGTTTATTAATTAACAATCATAATGTGTTGTGACTAATTTTAAACAAAATAGGAAAGCACTTACCTTGAGAAAGACGATTCAATGTAAAAAGATAGTATTAAATAATAATGCCAACAACATAGAATGAAAGTGTTACCGAATCAATAAGTATAAGACACGTACTGCTTTGGCACATTCTTGCTTGAAAGCCTCCCTGCAAAAGACAAAACAAACATTTGGTTAGCTTAGTATACGTAGCTAAATAGTCAGTCAGTATCAAAAGACAACGAAAGAATTGGCATGCAACTTTATAATGAATAATGCTGACACACATAAACACATTGTTTTATCCCATATCAACTACTGTAAAACGGGTGTTATTAGCAGGAGTAAATTTTCGCAATATTCAAATACAGCCATCATGGCAGGCAAAAATTAAAAAACAAAATTGCCACATGTACACAATTCTATTTCGATACAGACTAGAGTACAAGTAGTCTGACACTTAATAGTATCCCATTCTGAGCGACTCTACTGACGAGTTCTGCAATCACACGTTTTTTGGGCCTATAAATAGTTGACCGCATGGCATGTACTATTAATGAATGTAATCCCAGATATGGTTCAACAATACTCCAGCAAGTGTGAAGAAACAAAGACAAACATTTGTGCTATGTTAAAAATGTCTAAATTGTTTTCTTCCTGTACGCCAGTACTGGAAAAAGCTATCATCTTGTGGTTGACATTTATCGGAACTTTACAAAACAGTTAGTGTCCCTTATTTTGATTGGCCAGTTAAAAATAAAGCAGTACTGAGTGAGAAGCATGTTGTCTAAATTCTGTTTTGGATCAATAACAAAATAAACTTTGTTATTCATTTCATATCAGCTTGGTTTTTTGTTTATCCATATTGGTAGTACAAGTATTGTGAGTAAATGTACCATGTCGCGTTTGTGTTATTTTTTTCCAGGTAATTAGGCCTATTTGTGTAAGTAATTTTCGTAGTTAAATTGAAAACACGATAATTAAGAACATGTTTTACAGTATGTAACATGTTTTACAAAAAAATTACAATGTGAATTACCATCAAATTGCTTAGTTCAAACGACAATATTATTATATAATAAATTACTACCCTATTAGCATGTCAGAATTACCAAATTTTAACACCCAATAGATGATGATTATTATAACTTATAAATCTATGTGCTCTAATGGTGTCATTAAACCAAAAAAACTTTAACACTAATCAGCTTAAACTCAAATAATTAAAGACCATCTCAACACCTTACCATGCTTTGCTGGTACTGTTTGAAGTGTTTGTCTGGATTGGAATTCGGGACACAATAACCGATGAGTTCTTGGGTATCAGCTCACTATTGTTCACATACACTGAAACAAAAGTATCTGGATCATTTCAAAATTCACAACACAAATAATTCTAAAATTCATACCACAGATAATAAAAAATTTAAAACTTTAGAAAGATCTTGCGCATCACCCCATTAACCCTCCATTAGCTTTATCACAACACATATGTATTTTCAAGCTTTCAGAATCTTCTAAAAATCCACTAGTCATGGGATCATTGATTTTCAAAATTCATTAGCCACGATAGTTAAAAATCTACTAGCCCTACATCTGTATGTAGCATATGATACGTTTATATACTAATACCACTAACAAATAAAAAAAAACCTAAATATGGCCAAAACATTTATGATCACTATAGTATAATTAGCATGTAATGTTAAATACATACATGTGCAAATACCATTAAATATTCTTCATAAATTAACATACATATATTCAGTGTACAATTGCTATGCAGAGTATAATCCGGAAATAATAACAGTACAACAGGAAATAGATTTTAGAGTATAGCAGCTTTAGTTTTTGTTTTTCCAATAGGAAAACATTACTGTAATTTTTAGGGATCGATAGCCAATTGTGAAAGCTAATTTAATAATAAATTTTATCGTTTTACCAACGAAAATCACAAAATATTGGGATATGAATCATAGTTAAGTTTCCAAAAATAATGAGAATAATAGACATAAATGCCCATAAGTAAATGCAATTTTTTTCTAAAAATAATATTTGCCTAATTTTAATCAACAAATGTAAACTATGCATTTATAAAAAGTTTAAGTGAAAACATGAGTAAAAGTCATAAATTTGTACCCACTCAACATGTTTTTTGTCAAAAATTAATCCAGTAGTCTGAATGATAAAAACATATTCAATTCGCTATTGCTCTTTAGATATGTTTTAAAACAACTTGTAAGATACATGATACCTAGCATCAATTTGGGTTATAGCAAAAACCAGGGTTGAAGATTTAGTCACCCTTTATTGGCAAAGCAGGGCTAGCTCCGGCAGACACCAAATTCGCCAACTGCGAATTTTGAAAAATGGTAAATTTTATTTTGAGTTGGCGAAGCAATTTTACTACATTTTATTACAAAATAACTGGTTTTCTGCCATGTTTGAAGTTTAATAGATAAATTTGCGAAACTTTGTGTTCACCCAGAGCTAGCCCTGCTAATGAAGAGTATTTTGGATTCTGCAAGTAAGGTTTTGATTGGTGGACATGAGCTCCAACTGGCTGGTGTTAGATCTACATGTAATAGTGGAGCCAATTTTAATTAGATTGCCATATGATCAACTGGGTATTGCATTAAACAGTACAAACGACATGGTGCTAGGCCTAGATTCGAAATCCAGACCATCGGGACTGTAGTCGAAACACTCCAACCACTCGACCATGCAGTGGATGAACAAACTTGTGAGACTGCATTTTAATACTTATAAATCTCATAGGATGTACTACAGAATGAACCTAACGTCTATGGAATAAAACAAAGATTTAGTCCCATAATGCCCCATTCCGTTTTCTGTGCTATATTTCTTCCAAAAGCACCCTTGTGGAGGTAATTTTATACAGAATAGTTGAAAGGTCTAATTTTTCAAAGGCAAAACATAGCGATACTGGATTATGAAATATTAACATTTCATTGGTTTTATAGAACAAATTGTTTTAAAAGTATTGTATACAACTATCACTAACCCTAACTGTAAACTAATTCTAACAAATATTTGTTAAAAATTATGGGGAAAATAAGGAAATCTTGCCCTATACGTTTTAGTTCTACATCACATTTCTAGAAGTTAAACACAATATCACACCTTCTCTTGTTTGGGCATTTGTGATTTCCAAGTTGTATTCTCCAGGCTTAAGCTTCTTGTGTTGACTAATAGCTTTTTTCAAGTCTCCAAGGGAAATATGAAGTCCATCAAAGGTTACAGTTTGGTAGTCTAAACTACTTTTAAACTTGTAATGAACGCACGACATCTTGCACCGTTGGCTTCTTCACAAAACGTATGGCTCAAGATGAACAGCTGTTGATCACGTGACTACGAAAAATAATTTTATAAAACATTGCATTTACTACAAATTACAAAATTACATATATAGAAGGAGCCATATGGTATAAATACAATATATGTCTCACACAGAGGAATGTGTATGTTAAAAGCGCAAGCCTCTATTAACAGTTCTAAAAATGTATCTTGTTCTCGATGAAAATCATGAACTCCAAGATGGCGGCGTCGTTATATCCAGTTGACAAATTCGTGAATGCTGTTCTAGTCACGTTTTAAATAATAAGCAACCATCGGCTGTACTAAAATGCATTTTTTGTTGGTTTTGTTTTTCTCCTGCCGTCTTAAGACATCCGTTTTAAACAGTTCAGTGCAGACTCAAAAACAAAAAACAACCAACAACGCACCACGCATTTTCCGCCATTGAATACATATCTCGTTAAATCTCGCAAAACTACGTCGTGAGGTTAAAAAGCCTATTAATGCTATTAGAAACGAAACTAGTTCTGTTTATAGGAATGGCGTACGTCTTTACTTTAAAATGGTTTGATTTAATATTTTACTCTTATTCTAATGGTCTAATTGTGTAAATGCTTAGGCTCGCGTACAGGGGCATCTACACTGCAACTAGAGAAGTTGGGTTTTAGGGGAGTCGGGCCATGCTCGCCCAGAATATATATATTTTAAATTGCTTGGAGTAAGGAGGCACCCCCCCCCCCCCCACCGTGCATACGAGCCTGACGTTACATGGTACCATACCATGTTTATTATTGTTTTGTTTCACAACCCAGTATACGGATAAGATTTCATAAGACATAATATATAAAATAATAATAATAACAAGCATTCTGATAGTAATGCTAATTTTTAAATTGCCCCTACCGAGCCCAAATGTTGTTTTTTTTTTTGTATCTCCTAAATTTAAGGGTCGTAACTCTGTTATAAATGGATAAATCACTATGAAAGTTAACCTTGATTTGTAACAGTAAACGATAAAGCTATATACAAAATTTCATCGCAATATCTTTGGGCATTGCCAAACCAAAAGTTCAGAAAAGTAATTTTCGTATGTCCTAAGTTCAACGGCCTTAACTGAAAAATGGGTAAAGTCAATCTTGATTTGTAACAGAACATGACAAAGGTATTCACACAAGTTCAGCTCAAACTTTTTTTTTTTTTTCGTGTCTCCTAAGTTCAATAGCTGTATATAACTGTCAAAAATGGGTAAATCGCCAACAGCTTGCTCTAAATGTGCACGTAAAGCCCTATGTCCTGCTGACCTGTAAATCGCCATGAAAGTCAAACTTGATCTGTAACAGTGCATGCTAAATATATATGTGAGGGATTCAACTAAAGCACCTAGCATAATGTGTTATTATACTAAACATGCATAAACACCACTAAGGCGTCTGAGGTTTATTTCTCTTTGTTTAGACTTAAGGTACTTTGGAAATTCCTCCAAGACACTTGGGACATTAATATATGGTAAACACTGTCACTGGGGTTATCTTAAGGAACCCAGGACAGTAATGGTCTGCCAGTATTGGTCAGGTGTGTGTGATGTTATCAGAGTGACTGGGGTGAAAGACAGTTCACTGAGAGACTGAGAGAGACACGGAGAGAGAATATCTGGCAAGAGAGAAAGACGTTTGGGGCCAACTCTCCATTATCATATACATTGTTTATATGCTATCATTATGGATTAAAGAATATAATCAAGATCGAACTTGTGTAGTTTTTGTGTGAGGGTGCTTTATGCACTCGGCCACATATACACAACATTTCACTCAATATCTGAAGGCATTGTGAAAAAAAAACATCCGGAAAACTATGTGGGACGGACAGGCAGATAGACAGAAGGTCGGGGATGAAACCTATAGTCTCCTCCGGTTGGACCTGTAGGGGAGCAAAAAGGAGGGTAGATGGGTGTAAAAGCTGCAGTCCAACATTAACAAGAACAGATGACATGCGAATCTGACTGGATTATATTGGGCGAGATGTTGCCCAGTGGTAAAGCGTTCGCCTGATGCGCGGTCGGTCTTGTATTGATCCCCGTCGGTGGGCACATTAGAATATTTGTCGTTCCAGCCAGTGCACCACGACTGGTATAACAAAGGCCGTGACATGTGCTGTCCTGTCTGTGGGATGGTGTCTCTAAGACTATATGTCGAAATTACCAAATGTTTGACATCCAATAGCTGATGATGAATAAATCTTGTGCTTTTGTTAAACAAAACAAACTTTTAACTTTTTAAGTGAGCTCTTTGGTCTAGTGGATAAGCTGCTGGACAATCAAGCTGACGACTGTGGTTCAAATCCCGTCAAAGCTGGCTCACACATTCTTTCATCTTTCTCATCTATCACCCTCTGCCTATCATTCTCATTATCTTAATATAAAAAACTTTCCAATTTCTCCCACGATTTGAATCTGTTTCAACCCTTTTTGTCAGTTTCCTCCGACTCTGTCTTCTGAGCTGTCTACACCATCGTCTACCTGTCTCAACTTCCTCCATGGGTGCAGTCTTTGTGTATTTCCTCGCACCCACCTGGTATCTTCGTCCTCTGCCGCTAATAAAACTGGTCTGACCCACGGCACTAACTAACGACCGCCGGTAGTAGGGGTGTTTTAGTAGGTGCTTACAAGTGTCTCTTAACAATAACAGAAGTAACTAATGAACACTCCCTGAAGTGGTCAAACTAAGCCCACAGCTAAAAGTTGATGGGGAATGGCAGGTGTGTGGCACATATAGTTATAAAAGACAAGCACCTGTTGCGGTTGGAAAGACAAGGACTGGGATGTGGAGGTGGACAGCGAAAGAAGTTGAAAGATAGGAGGAGTTACCAGATCGGGATGAAATGACCATGGGTCAAATTCTGCCATACTCCTTCGTTTCAGCTCACACCAACTATTCTTCGTCTTTTTTGTGTCAGTTAAGAATAATTATCTCCTTCAAGAATTCTTCAGAACGCCAGACTACAGTCCTGGTAGCTGAGGCAGTTTGTATTGGACCTTTTGAAGGCATGTTCCGTCCTACCGGCCTGGGTGGCTTCGTGGCAGGCCATCGGTCTACAGGCTGGTAGGTACTGGGTTCGGATCCCAGTCGAGGCATGCGATTTTTAATCCTGATACCGACTCCAAACCCTGAGTGAGTGCTCCACAAGGCTCAATGGGTAGGTGTAAATCACTTGCACCGACCAGTGATCCATAACTGGTTCAACAAAGGCCATGGTTTGTGCTATCCTGCCTGTGGGAAGCGCAAATAAAAGATCCCTTGCTGTCTATCGGAAGAGTAGCCCATGTAGTGGCGACAGCGGGTTTCCTCTCAAAATCTGTGTGGTCCTGAACCATATGTCTGACGCCATATAACCGTAAATAAAATGTGTTGAGTGCTTCGTTAAATAAAACACTTCTTTCTTGTTCCGTCCTAGTTGTTTTCTAACGGGTTTCTTATCTTTTTGTTGTCGTCTATTATACAAGTGAAAGTGTACTGTGCTGCGATTAGCTACCAGTAGTTTGATCCAGCTCATCCTCCATCGACTGTATTATATTAGCCATTATATTCAGCTTGGGTGACTTTATCACAAGCCGAAGCTCCTGTTAGGGCCGTAGCTAGCTGGGGTGGGGGGATTACTGGTTATTGATGTTGACGTTTTAAGTATATAACTCCCCTAAAATGGCTACAAAATGGTGTTTCATATAGCCTCTAGATTTTAAAGTTTCCCGGAGGGGGGGGGGGAGGGGGGCATGCCCCGGACCCCCAGTGTTTTACGTCTTCCATACTCGTTCGTTCCACACAAAAAAAAAATCTTAGCTACGGCCCTGCCTGTTGGTATAACTCTGGATCACTGATACACGCAAGCTAGCTCACCTCTTCAGGAAATAGACCGTGATATAGTACAAGAAGAGATACTACACTATACCAACACTGAAGGAGCCTATTCATGTGTGACTTGCTGTTAGTGATCGGTATTGGCAAATTTTTCGTACTATTGCGATACAGGAACCTGAATTGCAATACGTACCACGATATATTGCGAAAACCAATTATCAATTATTAGAATTTATAAAGTGTTTTAATTTCATGTATATTTTGTATAACTTAATAAAATGATACACCAGTCAATGAAGATTCATTCCTAACAAGTGAAGCTATTGTGTCTTTTCTTAAACTGGGAGTTTTTGTTTGAAAATATAATGCACGTATAAAATATATTTCTTACACACCCAGTTGGTGAAAACACCACGTTTTACCAACAAAAAACCAGCGCTATGGAAATCGATTAGACTGTGACGTTTAGTTAACCTGACAATCATGTGTCTGTGACGCACAAGTCAGCTAAAAGTGCAACGGCTGTAAATAACTTTTAGTCGAAAAAGATGTTAAAATTTGCTTAAAACCTGGGTTTTGAGGATAATACATTCGTGTCTGTTAGCTCGTTAGATACATTTTAAAACAACTCGTGAGATAAATTGTATCAAACGGTCACTCATGTATTATTCTCTAAGTGCATGTACAATATATGTATATAGGCCTATAATATATATAGTCAAACCTGTCCTAGCGGCCACCTGTATTCAGCGGTCACCTGCCTTAAGCGGCCGCTTCCCCACTCCCAAACGATTTATAACGTAAATACACCTGTAATAAGCGGTCACCTGTCTAACGCGGCCCGCGGCCACCCAAATCGGATCCCAAAATCGCTAAAATACCTGTATTAAGCGGCCACAGTAAATGTTTACTATTATATAAAAGGGATATTTAACAACAGCGATAAGGTGCAGCAAAGAACCGATCTTCTCACCTTAAGGAATACATGTACTCATTCAGTCCTAACATCTCTACCGTGTATCATTCAAGAAAGTATGGCTATGGAGTGCATCTAATTGCCTCTGGACAGGCTACGCTTGACATTAAATTGTGTAGGTTCACTTACTAAGACAATACACCGCATGAAGTAGAAATTAAATTATCAAATGGAAAGAGAAAACAAACTTGTCGACAACGGTTAATTTAATACATTCCAGTTGCCGTTTTTTCTGAAGGAGGCGACATATCAAACGTTTATTTGTAGTAAACTGTGAAGCACGCATCCGTTGATTAGCAGTACACAAGCTAAAACACGAAACAACAACAAATGTTTTAAAGACGATATGCCGCAAACTGTAATCACCGGCCACCTGTCTTAAGCGGCCACTTTTATCTACTCCCTTGTGTGACCGCTTAAGACAGGTTTGACTATATATATATATATATTTGTCAAATTAAGCGGCATAGGACAACCAATAGCCGATATATTTTTGTGTGCTGGGGTGTCGTTAAACATTCATTCATTCACAATGGAAAATATCCGTCAGAAGATGCAGTCGCATATTAAAATGACAGACCTCAGTTTGTAAACTCTACGATGTATTTTCTTTACTGTTCAAACACTTTAATGTCACCGGTCTCCGGGAGCTGATTTTAATAATAATATTCGCAAGACTCAGATTATGAAACTAAATAGCAATTTGCAACATAAAAATCATCATTCGACACAAGATATTATTATGATCGCTGATAAGACAAAAATACTGATTAATGTTATATCACTAATCAATGAAATCATCATATCCGAGGATGTAGTAACATATATTGATGACAAAGGTAGAGGACTATCGAAAACAACAAAACAAGGTTGGTTTTAATGACACCACTAGAGTATATTGATTAATTAATCATCGGCTACTGGATTGGATGTCAAACATTTGATAATTCTGACACATAGTCAGTCATCAAAGGAAATCCGTTATATTTTTTCTAATGCAGCGAGGGATCTTTTATATGCACCTTCTCACAGACAGGAAAGCACATACCACGGCCTTTGACCAGTTGTGGTGCATTGGTTGGAACGAGAGAAAAAAAACCCAGTCAGTTGAATGGATCCATCGAGGTGGTTCGATCCTGCGACGCAAGCACCTCTAGCGAGCACTCAACCGACTGAGCTAAATCTCGCCCCTCAAAAACATCAAGGTCCTGTTATCCTGGGTATTAATTTCTTTTGTAGTTATTTCGATTCCATATAAAGTTCAAACACGCTGTTCTGGGCACACATCTCAGATAAATTTGTGAACAATCTAATTAAAATTAGCTTCACTATTACATGTGGATCTAAAGACAGCCAGTTGGAGCTCATGTCCACCAATAAAAACCTTACTTACAGAATCCTGCCAGTGATTTAAAAATAATTTGAAAACATTCCGAATTATCCTGAGGGTATACATGTTTCGTGTGAATTACGAATGCCTTAAAACATGTTTTATTTTATAAAATAAATAATTTGTAATGTAAAACTGAAGACTGATTTAGTTTTTTTAAATTTTATAAATAAATAAATAAATTTTAACGTAAAATTGAAGACTGATAACTCACCCCGTACGTATTGATATGGTTCGCTGTACTGCGGCCACTAAAATATACTCGCCCGATATTTTTAGAATTTGTATGCTCCCAAATAACGTTATAAAAGGCGAAGTGTGATTGGTCAATATTTAAATTATTATTTACAGACGAAGTGTTACCTGGACATTGGGGACTACGCAATGTTGTTAGTTTTAAATCACTGGCAGGATTCTGCAAGTAAGGTTTTGATTGGTGGACATGAGCTCCAACTGGCTGTCTTTAGATCCACATGTAATAGTGGAGCTAATTTAATTAGATTGGCGGTACAGCATTCGCTCGATGCGCAGTCAGTGTTTGATCGATCCCCGTCGGTGGGCCCATTGGGCTATTTCTCGTTCCAGCCAGTGCACCACGACTGGTATATCAAAGGCCATGGTTTGTACTACCCTGTCTGTGGGATGGTACATATAAAAGATCCCTTGCTGTTAATCGGAAAGAGTAGCCCATGAAGTGGTGACAGCAGGTTTCTCTCTCAATATCTGTGTTTAATTAGATTGAATTTGTGAATATACAGTGAGAGAAAAGTCGGTGTAGTGGCCTTTCACCTACCAAATGAATCAATTTTCAGTTTTCAGTCTTTATTTCTTTATATATGAATAATACAAAAAAACATGGCACATTTTAAAACATATGTAAGAATATTTAAATAAGATGATATATACAGTCATGTATGGATTTAAAGTGAATAATGACACAGGGGCGGCACAGACGGTACATGTGTGTGTGTGTGTGTGTGTGTGTGTGTGTGTGTGTGTGCGCGCGCGCGTGCGTGTGGGTTATATTTGTTGTGTCTGTGCAAATGTCCTAACAAGTAATTTGAAATTCGTCTGACAACCACGAGCCGTACCACTATTTTTTTTTACACTGTGCCGACCCTGTGACACATAAATGTTGTATATAATATAGATGGTTTAATAATAATTAATAAGGTAGAGGATCTGGAAAGTTCTGGTTGTCCGTGTATTTAAAAACATTTCGTAACATGTGTGCCCGACTATTGCAAGGGGTCCAACCTAAACCGTATGACACATGCTTGAACTTCGTATACCACTACCAAAATGGCGGATAAAGCTCGCTTCGATACACGACGGTGAGTACATTTTGTTTTACAGCTCCATGCTGAATGCCTTTCTGATTAAAATAATATTGCGATACGGCTCTAGAATTAATACTCTATCCATCTGTTTACGTAATATTTAGGCACCATCAAGCACACCCATTGTACATGTATGTAAATATGTTCGCACAGGCGTCGGGAGGGGGGGGGGGGGTTACACTGGTTAATAACTGGTAAACCAGTAAAACTGATTTTATTCAGGGGCTGATCCAAGATTTTGTAAGGGAGGGGGTGTCCCTCAAAATTCTAAAAAGAGCAGAGGCCTATGTCAGTTTGTCTAAGAAAGCAAGACCTGTATGTACGTAGGCCTCTTTTCTGAAGATGAAAAAAGAAAAACTGAACACTTTATTTTATTATGGCCTAAGAATTAGGGCATAGTAGAAATGAGCTGGATTTAATACACGTTTTCCGCCTTTGTTACTTCGAACGTTGTATTCAGTACTCACAGTACAGTGTGGCAGACTGGCTGTGTGCAGCCAGACAGCGATACAGGAAAAACGTTCGCTGGGCTGGTTCATACGCTTCAGTTAAACCAAATGATTGCATTGGGATGCAATCAAAGAGTTCGCGAACGTTAGCGTTGCTCGCTGTCACTGAACGCAGAAACGTCATCTGGTCTTAGTCAACCAAGAAAAAGTTAGTCGGTGAAATGTCAACAACTATATGGGTTATTTTTGACATTTTAAGAAACAATAGCTCAACCTTTCTGTTAAAACCTTCACCCCGCATTTATTGTTCAGCTTTTTAATTTTCTCAGTATCTTGCTGCTGTTTGATTTAATTTTATATTTGGGGTGAGTTTTTTTTTTTGCCCCCCCCCCCCCCCCCCCCCCGCGCAAAACCTGATCTCGTTTATCACCTTTGAGACGCAATCAGATGTGTTTGGCACAGTGCATAGTGCGTACATGTATGATACCAAGAAAATAACCTTTGCGATATTTAAATTCGTCATGTGGTGTTGTTTTTCAAGCCCTAATAGATATTTATAAAGTAGTAGCCAACACTGCATGGCTGACGTCACCAATAAACAACAGGAAGTTGTAACAGATGATTGCAACCAACACAGAACATAAAAACGAAAATTATATATTTCATCAGCACATGTAAATATGTGCTGATGTAAGGGTTAGTAGGTATTGTTATATCTAAAGCTAAACGTTAATGCTGTTACTTATGAATTGATAACAACGCTGTCAATGCCATGGCGAAAACGTGCACGCTATGGTGGCTTTGTTTCCCATCATGGCCCATGCTGTTGTCTGTGAACTTACTCTTAATACGCTCTGTTTTCGTTATGCATGTAGTTCCGGCATATTCATGATATTGAAAAAAAGAAGAAAAGTTGTTTGTTTTTCAGACAGAGTCCCTAAGCACTTACAAGTTACAGTTAAACTTATCAGATGGCTGTAATGTTTGTTTATTAATATCTGCTGGAATTGTGAAAATCATAAATATTATCATTATGTAATATATATTTTGGTATTCTGTTGTAACTTTGTGCTTCCAGCCGACAATCTGCAATTTGCGTAAGCACAGAATCTTGTAAATTTTTATATGCTGTACTATCAACATACTGTTTTTGCTGACATAAGATTTTGAACAGCAAATCTATGCACATTTTTTACATGCATAATGAAACATAGCCCGAGTACTCTGACTGTAAGAGAGCTAGATGGACATTTTGACATAAATACGCACTCATTACAGTCAGAGACCAAGCTATGTATTTTTTTTGGCAATTCTCGACAACCAAAAATTTGGCAAAGATTTCCGCTCAAATACCACAACAATCCTATGTTTGACGTCAAATACCTTTACATCGCTCATTTTTGAGTTAACTGATTAAAAAAAAATCCACATATTAATCACTAATACACATAGTACAGAAAGAAATCCGACAGCACCCACATTCAGCTACGTTTCGTGACAATCCATCGGAAGAATTACAAAGCTCGGTGACCTATTTCGTGACGTAGATCACGTGATCGCCCACTGGGCGATTCCGCCTAGTAGACAGAATGGCTGACTGGGCGATCATGTGACGCAATGTCACGATATAGGTTTTCAAATGTCCAAATGTCCATCTAGCTCTCCTACAGTCAGGGTACTCGGGCTAAATGAAACAGTGACATTAAACAATTTTGCAGTTGTATAATATGTAATCAAGAATGTTGCTGTGTAATAAATGATTATCAAAGATACAAGTCATAACGTACCACAAACTGAAACATACCCAACCAAAATGTACCGGTACCTATTTTTGATCAGAACATACCCACATTTTGGTCAAAACATACCAAATAAAACATAACCTTACTTTGGTCAAAACATACTCATGTTTATAAATGTTTAATTAATATAAAATTAAGCAAAATATAGAGGATTCGTCTCAAGTGTTTTTTAATATGGAAAATATCAACTAAGGGGTGTAATGAATACACATGTTGGCAAATACGATACATATCACGAATATGAGGTGACAAATACGTCCGTGAATATAAAAGTGAAACGGTTTTGCAGGAATAAAGAACAGTATTTATTTATTGATCAAAGTGAAATCAAGGCACATGTAGTCTAGGTTAATCATATTTATCGAGACTCTGCCAAGACAAATGCTGATTAACTAGATGAGGTTGAGTAGCAAATTCTATTTATCCTATAACACTTGTAAAATAATACTTGAGTAAATTTTATATTTAGTAAATCACAGTACTGAAGTTGCCTCCATCAGTAATATAACTTTTTAAGATGTTATCGACTAACAAAGACTTTTTAACGATTGTAATTACATATCAAACATATTTTTCTGCATAAAATATTAGTGACTGTATATTAAACATGTTTCTGATCGTTCTAATATTTGTACTAGGTTAAATTTCATTTTATTTCCAAAAATATAATATTTTCTTACATACAAAATTATTTTAAGACAAAATCCAGTTTGGGCTTCTTACAAATATTAAGACCACCAGAAACACATTGAATATACAGACTAGAACATATATTTAATATGTAAGTTTAATCGTAGAAATATTTGATTAGTTGGAAACATCTTACAATGCAGCAAACTCAGAAATGTCCTTTTAACGTGCATGGCAATGGGTTTATGACATGGCAGTGTTTCTGCCACAAATACATTTTGACTAAAAAGTGGGTATCTGTACGTTTCTGTTTGGGTACATTTTGACCAGCTACCATTAAAAATAATACGTGTAATTAAAAACATATATCCATATTACGTAACTGTCATGTGAAAAAAAAACATGTATTGCTTGGTCTGTGCCTGTATTTGATGTGTGTTATTTGTTAATAAATGTTATGTGTACTATGCATTTTTGTGCTATTTTAAGAAATGTTCGAAAACATGTGTTGAAAAAAGAAAAGATGATCATGTGATTACCAGAAACCGGTATCTAGGGCAAATTTTTTTATACAGCATGCATTCACATTGTCAGTGGAAAACTAGTTAACTATCGGCGAATCACAAATATATCTGAAGTTTCCTGATTGTATTACTTGTAAACAAACTGAACGAAACGATGATGTTGCGAGGCACTTTTTTGTGTGTCTATTTCATGTCAACTATTTAGTTTTTTGTTTTTTTAATCCGATTTGTAGCAAATAAAATTTATCATCAATAGCAGAGATGAAAATAACTGAAATTAACTGAAATAATATTTAAAATTTGTATGCAATAAATTAAACTAATTACATGAAACCTTGTAACTGTTTATGTGCAACTGATAACAAAAAAATATAATACATGTAATATCAGCTTGAGAAGTCTTTCATTGTTATAGCTCTATGAATCAATTAAATACTGTTAAATTTATCTTTTTCTTATATAGGAGGACTGCCACTTCAGCAGCTACTAGTCACCAAAAGTTAACGTAGAGGGTTGGTAACACACCCTTTGAAAATCATTTGATAACAGTCCAGCATTATTAAAAAATATATTGCTCAATAACCGACACTTTTTTATTCAGCCAATGTTCAGTGGGTTTTTTTAGCAGTCCATTTTTGCAGATTACTTAATTAAGAACGTAACATGGTGCTAAAAACCAATCCCGATTTCAGGAATGTTCAGGTTCCTGTTTATTCAAGTTTTTAATATATACTACTCAAAAGAATTTAAGGGTCAGACGATATTTTCGACATTATTTTCTGAATGTCAATTATATTAGCTAGACCATAATGTCATGCATGGTATTGTTCCATTTTGACGAAAGTGGGTCTAAGCAACCCATAAATGAATTAAAATCCACTGTCATTGACACTGTCGACTAGTTCTAATGGCGAAAACATGCTTACATTTGCACGTAAATTAGGGCGAAAGCGAAAGGTCTGCTAAGTGCCCATAACTTGCTTTTTCACAAAGCGCTTCATTTGCACGCTTTGCATGTGTATTCCATGTTCCCAATGCTGAATTTCCGTATAATTGGAGCTTGCGTTCGTGTACGGTGCACACTCCAAATTCGACAATGGTACGAAGATCGAGGAAGGGCTATTGCTTGGCTTCAGGATGGCAATACGCAAAGAAATGTTGCTCTGAGACTTGGTGTCAGTCAGAGTGTCGTTGGCCGACTGTGGCAACGGTACCAAGCAACGAATTCTGTTCGAAATCGTCCACGTTCGGGAAGACCCCGAAGCCCTACAAATAGAGAGGACCGCTACATCACCAATATGGCTCTACGTCAACGCACAACCACTGCACGCCGATTAAGTGACAATCTGCAGACTGCGACTGGAACTCGAGTGTCTGATCAAACCATTCGCAATCGTCTGAGAGCCAATAATCTACGCTGCCGTCGCCAGGCTGTTCGACCACAACTCCTACCACGTCACAGAACGGCCAGACGTCACTGGTGCACGCTTCATCTGCGGTGGCAACGTGTTCAGTGGGGTCGAGTGATGTTCACTGATGAGTCCAGTTCAACGACGGTCGGGTTCGTGTCTACAGACGTCCTGGGGAGCGCTTCGCTGACGTTAACGTTAGACAACGTCACCGGTTCGGTGGTGGCAGCGTCATGGTGTGGGGCGGCATCTCTATCCACCACAGGACCCCCCTCTATGTGGTGGATGGCAATCTGAATGGAATCCGCTATCTGAATGAGATTATCCGGCCGTTGGTTCTCCCAGGCCTTCAGCAGATTGGCGGCGGGGCAGTTCTGCAGGATGACAATGCCAGACCCCACAGCGCCAGGGTGGTAACGGACTTTCTCAGACAACAAGGTATCGCCAGGATGGATTGGCCAGCATATTCACCTGACTTGGCCCCAACAGAGAACGCCTGGGACGAATTAGGCAGGAGAGTTCGGAATAACCATGCCCCTCCGGCCAACCTTCATGATCTGGGTCAACTTCTTATGGCAGAGTGGCAGGCCATTCCCCAAGAGTTCTTCAGACGTCTGATCAACAGCATGAGGCAACGATGTGTCGAGTGTATTCGCGCCAGGGGTGGATTCACACACTATTAAACGAATGTTCTAATGTGTAAAATCCATGTTTGACAACCTTCAACTTTGACAGCATGTCATGTGACTTTCTTGTAACTTTCTTATATACAGTGACGTTTATTTGTGTTTTTTTGTAAATATGGAACAATAAATAAAAAATTTGGTGTAGTTTACATCATCAATCTAATACACTCTGAAACTTATTTGGTTATAAATTTTTGACCCTTAAATTCTTTTGAGTAGTATACAATGAATAAATAGGAGAAAATTTAGGACCAAGAAATGTGGTCACTTTTAACCATAATAGGCATCTGATTTAGGCAGATTTCACTGTACTACAAAATACTGTAAATCAAGGAAATAATGTGACATGATATTATTGCGTTCAGACACGATAAAATACATATTTTATTAATGATTCTGGCAAATGCAATACAACTTTTAAATATCACACAATACACACAAAAATTATGAGTTGTTTTCATAGAATTTCCTTTAGATTTAGCTTACATCAGTTAAACAATAGCAGTTGTCATTTGTTTTGACAGCGAAACCAGTGGAAGCTAGCCGTTTGTTTTAGGTGCTCATAATTTCCTGTACTACTTATGCAGAGCACCATAACAAATTACACGGTGTGGAGCTGACATAATACATCTACCTGATATCAACAACAACACAACAAGAAAATAGTACTCATCTTTAAAGCAGTCCAACATTTCATTGTCGAAAGCAAACATTTTGACTGATAAAACCGTCCACCTTCTCCTTTATTCTTCTTGTTTCTCTGTTTTAATTTATATAAAAATATAGGTTAAAAATACAATAGTTTTACTTTTTTCAACACTAAACGCACATCTTGTATTTTTCTCAACATGTCCATGTTGACCAGTTATTACTTCAATTGTATAATGTAGGGAAATGTCTTTATATAGGCTGTACTGGTGGCGGCGTGGTTAGGCCATCAGTTTACAGGCTGGTAGGTACTGGGTTCAGATCCCAGTCGAGGCATGGAATTTTTAATCCAGATACTGACTCCAAACTTGCTGCTTGTCGTAAAAGAGTAGCCTATGTGGCGACGGCGGGTTTCCTCTAAAAAAAAAAGTTTCAGAATGACCATATGTTTGACGTCCAATAGCCGATGGTGAGATAAAAAAAATCAATGTACTCTAGTGGTGTCGTTAAATAAAACAAACTTTACTCTTTTTTTTTTATATAGGCTGTTGACCAATCCCATCTGTTATATTTAAACAGAAATAAATATTGTTTAAACCAACAACAACAATTAATGGACTATTCCTTTTGCTTGTCCAGAATACCTTTCTTTTACATTTGTGTTGTCTTGTTCATTACATGATTACTTTCTAATGACATAAACCCAGTACTTTTCTTCTAATAAATGCACTTGTTTGGTGGTTGTTGAGTTTAGGTGGTGACATAGGTTAAAAATATAATGTGACAATTAATTATTGAACCCATATATCGGACACAGTTTTCGCATCAGTTTCTTACTTACATTAATTTCATGATTTACAGCAGGTAGATTAAGATCATGTTGATATCAAGGATATGAAGAAGTTTAAATAAACTTTTATTGAACAAGAAATGTTAGTTAAATTTGAGATTGACAAAATTAAAACTGTTGGATTTTATTTGCATATGTGTCGAAAACAAAACAGTTTACATGACATAAAATTATTTCATATCATTGGTTTTGTGCATTATATGGCCTGTTGAACAGGTTTTTTAGTAGGGATGGCGGAATTACCATAAATGAAGATTATTAATAATAACAACAATACCATTCATGATATAATTATGAATGTGTTGGATTTTTTGTGGGTGGGAGTAGTGCTTCATATTTTTCTTCTATTATGATGAAAAATTATAGTTTTAAGTGTAAGTAGGGAAGCTTTTTTTAAAGTACATGTAGTTTGGAATTTAAATTTTTTTTAAAACAAAAGTTCATTTTTATATAGACGTTTCTGTGTGATCTTTTCACAGAGAATCCTCTGTACTATATAAGTGAACAATTTGCAGACCTTGCATCTATTTGTACAATTTTAACATCTTTCAGCCTATGTTGTCTGCTTCGTGACACTAGACCAATGCGTCATGTGATTGGTGATGGATGACGGTGCCTCGGATGTTCTGGACAACAATGCTGGAAATGACACATCTACCTGTATGACATCATATGACAGGCCATCAGGTGTCGAGGGCAGGGCAGAAGAGGATGATGGTCTGTACAGTCGAACAAAGGGTATCAAAGGCAAGTCAGAAAGTGCACCAGATGGAACATCCACTGCTGACGCCATCAGTAGCATCACAGCTTTGATCAAACAGGTGAGAGATAAAGTTTGTTTTGTTTAACGACACCACTAGAACACATTGATTTATTAAGCATCGGCTATTGGATGTCAAACATTTGGTAATTCTGACACGTAGTCATCAGAAGGAAACCCACTACATTTTTCCATTAGTAGCAAGGGATCTTTTATATGCACCATCCCATAGACCGGATAGCACATATCACAGCCTTTGATATACCAGTCATGATGCACTGGTTGGAATGAGAAATAACCCAATGGACCCAGCGATAAGGATCAATCCTAGACCAACCGTACATCAAGTGAGCACTTTACCACTGGGTTACATCTCGCCCTGTGTCTGTTAGATACCGTTAATTTTACAACTCGTTGTTTTAAAACAGTATCTAATGGCCCCTCATGTAGTATTCTATATGTTATTGTTTTGCTACGGAAACGTTTTCATTAATTAAGCCTGGTAATAATAAAATTTAATAGTGTTATGGTGAAACCACCTGCAACATGATTATTTCAGTTATTAGCATCAATACATTCACTTTTCCACAGACAGAATGGCACATATAATATAAGATGGTGACTGGTGAAAACAGCTTTAAGTCCTTGAGATATCAATTTGAGAAAAACAATTATAACTTCATCTATATATACTTGTAGTTTACATCAACCATATAAGAGGATTGAATCCATTTTGGGAAGTCCTTCATTTACAAATTATTAAATATGACTAAAGCAGTGATGCAACACAATTTGCTGTTGAGAGTAGTTTTGGGATTTGGTTTTAATTACTTTGCATGACTGGATCAACTTTCTATTAGAATTATATGAACATAAGAAGGATTTGAATTCTAAGAACCATGCACCTATTGTGTTCACCGGGATCTAGACCCTACAAATAGCTAATTTTACCTATTTATCGTTTTTCTTTATTTACACCTGAAAACAACCCCAACACATTTAAATCAATTCCGTCATCTAAACAGTAGGAATAATTAGTTAACATTTTCCGCAACAGTCGATTATGAATTTTTATAATCGATCCATCACATGAATCAAGCCTGACTGATCAATTTTTTAAATTATAATCAATCATTGGAAAATCACTGATTGAGCATATTCCATCTTATTGATGGGCTGATTGCAATATTGATAGTGAACGGGGGCCTAATTCACAAAGGTCTCTTAGGCTCTGCTAGACAACAAAGCATCCTCTTTACAAGTTTTTTTGCAGTTCACTGCGATATCGCAAAGTTGCGAGAGTTTAATGAATTAGGCCCCAGGTCTGATACTTTTATTCTAATTTATATTTATTGTATTTGTTGCATTACATTTGTAATTTTCTTTTGATGTTCCAGAGACAGTACTCGGAGGCACTAGATGTATGTGAACAAGGTTAGACATTTTAAAGCTTGTTTTTGTTTATCTTCATCCATTCTTCTTGACCTAACAACTGGTCTAAAAATGTTATTGATGTGATAACAAGTAGTTACTACTCTATGCTTATTTATGAATCTATAGGAGATGATTGGGGAAAAGGATAATAATTTACATTGTATAGTATAGTAGCTTAATATTTTTGAGTGGGAATTCACCCATTTTGGAGAACATATTTCTGATGGTAACAGGCATTGGTTGCATAGCGTTTAAGCCATCAGCTAGGTAATGGGTTCACATCATGGTACCTGCTTCGATCTAGAGTGGGTTCTAATAGTCCGTGTGGTGGTGGAAGACCACCACACCGGCTTCTCTTTCACAAACCACTAACTACTGATCATTAACCCCTGTCCTGCCCAGATAGCTGAGGTGTCTGTGTGTGTGTCTGTGTGTGTGTTAGTGTCTGTGTGTGTGTGTGTGTGTGTGTGTGTGTGTGTGTGTGTGTGTGTGTGTGTGGGGTGTGTGTGTGTGTCTGTGTTTGAGAGTGTCTGTGAGTATCTGTGTGTGTCAGTGTGAGTGTGTCTGTGTGAGGGGTGTGTGTGTGTGTGTGTGTGTGTGCCCAGGACAGCATGTTTGCACCTTAATTAGATTTAGCATGAAAAACATGAAATGAAATGAAAATTTCTGCTGGGTTATTTCCCAGCCTGTTCAGGTATTTCCATATTAGTTAGTGTGACAATATTAGAGAAGAACTTGTTATTATTCTTAACTAGTATATGTTACCTCATGAACGTCTTCGTGATAAACATGTTGTGTTTCATTATTGTAGCTCTTCAAAAAACACCTCATAATGAAAAACTACTGGAAAAGAAGATTAAAGTTTTCTGTCACCTGGGACATTTCCAAGAAGCATTTGACCTAGCCAGTGAATGGGAAAAGAAAGTACCACAGGTAAGGTGAAAGTAATAATATAACACATAAACACAACTATGTAAAACAAGGTCAGACTGCCACAGGGGAGTACATTGGGGTGTGTCATCCTTTTCTTTTTATGTGTAGTCAAAATGTAGTTATTAACAAAAAAACACTTAAACTGGAGGCTGGTACAGGTATAGATACATTAATTTAAATCTGGAAACCGAGAAAGATATGTGAATTCTCCTGTAATTATTATTAGTCCCCTGCCGTCCAGCCGGAGGGGAGTATGGGTTTCATCTCCGTCCTTCTGTCTGTCCATCCATCTGTCCCACTTTTAGTTTTCCAAATTTTGTTTTTTTTCCACAATGACGTAAGATATCGATCTGAAATTTTGTATATAGCTTTATCATATATCATTTCAAATAAGTTTGACTTTCATGACAATTTAAGCATTTTTGACAGAGTTATGGCCCCTGAATGTAGGAGATACGAAAATTTGTTGGGCCTTGTATATTTAATACATTATGTTCCACCTAAATCTTTCTGCTTAAAATAATATTGGTTAATGCACTTTTGTAATTATTGTTCAAATAATATTTCTGCTTAATTATTGAAGATATACATTTGAAATAATTATTTGTGATTTATCTGATTTGTTATATGACATTTCATTTTGCAGCATCCCATAGCACTAAAGGAGCTGAACCGGTTGAAGATAGTTCTAGCAGCACTGCAGGATCAGGTAACAAGCTATTTTCATGTTACATTTGAAAATTAGATCTACTGATTTCCACTCTGCCTTGTTTCTGCATGTATTGGATTGATCTACCTCTGTGAATCATTAGGTTATTTTTCATTCATATGGTATATCTAAGGCCAAGTTTCACTGCGGGGGAAAAGTGCATACAAAAGTTATCTTGCTGCTAATGGGTAAATGTAGTGAGTTTCCTTTGAAGATTGCATACTGCTAACTAGTAATTAGAGTAACCTATGTGGCAGTAGTTGGTATTTTCTGGTACATAGCACTTTACCTGGTCTTGTTGTATTGATTTATACTTCACTTGGTTAAGCAATATTTTCTATTTTCATCGATGGTTGGGCATTTCTTAAATCCATAAATTTGTAAAGGTAATTTTGATTGGTTGATTAAAGAAGAATTACATTTAAAATAATATATATATTAACTGACACATTAATATATAACTACTGTTGTTGTTAGTACATAGGTTTTAACTAAACTACAGTTAACACTTTCAACAATCAATCTAATGTTTCTTCCTGTACGTGTATTCTTTTTCTCAACAGGATTCTGAAGATGAATCTCCCAGTACCCCAGAACTACCTTTGACTCATAATGGTAACGATAACATAACTAATAAAACAACAACACCTGAAAATAGCAAGGCAGAAGACAGAATAGCAGAGCCAGCATTGCCTAAAGCCACTAACATTGTCTTAAGTTTGCCAGCTCAGCCAAGTTCAAAGAAGCAGAGTAATCTAGGTACTGATTTAAGCAATCTGAGTGACAAGTCTCAGGGTTTATGTGTGGGAAAGACAATGATTTGGATGGGGTCCTGTCCCAAGTCAGGCCCCTGATTATATCAGAGGTCAGACTTGGGATAGGCGTGTTCGTAACCCGTGTGGTATATGAGCACATAAAACTAGTTACCTACCTACCTTTAGATGGGGTTGGGGGGGGGGGTGTGTGTTGAGGGGACAACATGTAGCTCAGTGATAGAATGCTTGACTGAAGTGCATTTTGTTGTAGAATCAATCTTCTTTGATGAAATCAGGATTAGTATGTCAAAAGCAGTGGTATGTGCTGTCCAATGCATTAAAGAGATCCAGTCATCATAAAACATGAGTTATGACGTCAGGTGTTTTTAGAAATCTTCTAGCCCAAGGGTCAGACAGATTTGTGTAACACTGTGCATAAGCTGGGTAATTCAGTGCAGTGGGTAAGAAATTACCAAAGAGATACCACAAAAATTCACATGCTGAGGAGCTAAAAATTTATTTCCTTGAACTAGTCTCGGGGGAGTGATGGGGTGCAAAAGTAATAGCTCTCCTTAAACAACGAGGTTCAAGTCTCCATAAACTGACATCGAATAGCCGATGATTAATAGATCAATGTGCTCTAGTGGTGTCTTTAAACAAGACAAACTTTAACCATGAAATAACAGGTTTTTAATGAAAAACAAAAATTAAATGTGAATTTTAAGATTAAAAATAAAAATATCAGTCTATTTTCTAGTTTTAATCAATAATTTTGAAACTTGATACAGGGATTATCAAGAGGCAGTCTCTGCAAAATAATAAAGAGAGATTTTTATATTTTAATTAAATTTAAAATCTGTCTCCTCAGAATTTTAATTGGATCATTCTGAAACTTGGTATAATGATTCTCTGGGACAGTCCACAAATTAGTTGACTAATTTTTTAATATCAAAATGTTTTTAAATGTTAACCTTGAGAATTTTTAAAGTCTCTTTTCTCCTAGAGTTTTATTGGTTTGTACTGACACCTTCTTTACAAACTACTGGTTAAATTTAATTCAGAATAGTTAATTAAATAGGCCAAGATGTCTCTACTGATCAGTTTTGTACTTACCTTAAAAAAAAGAGTTCTAAATTTTTGTATTTTTTTTCTCCTTTAGAAAACATCAGTTTTGACTGCACTTTCTGCAACTTAAAATTTGAGAAGCAAAGAGAACTCGAGAAGCACTGTCGCAGTGAACTTCACAAAAAAAAGTTGACATCAGATGAAGGACAAGACTGGAAGTTCCGTGCCCCACCACGTGGCCTCAACAATGATGAATACATTCTTTGTCACAGGTATAATACAAATACATATATCAACCCTGTGTATGTCAAACATTTTCCACACACTGTATTCCATAGTACAGCCTAATTGTAATTGTGATCTGTTTAACTGTGGACATTTTTGACTGCATCTGTGAAAACAGGTACAGATGAGGCAAAAATGGCAAAG
Source organism: Gigantopelta aegis (assembly GCF_016097555.1). NCBI lineage: Eukaryota > Metazoa > Mollusca > Gastropoda > Neomphalida > Peltospiridae > Gigantopelta > Gigantopelta aegis. The sequence continues at coordinate 37,002,688 of NC_054706.1, forward strand.
TATTATTTTGGCCTTGTCATAAGTGTGCTGACCACATATTTCAGTGGAAAGGTATTTGTGACAACTGGAATCTTGAACATGTGATTATGATGAGAGTTATCTTTGTTTTAAAGAGTTACTGTGTACATATGTTTATGATAGTATTTTGGTCAATTATAATGGATCCAAAACATATGTACTGTGAAAGACCTGCTGTATCTGTACTTTTTTTCCTTCTTTTTTTCATTATTGTAGACACTGTCACATTTGATCTCAGAACAAATCTAGTAATATGAATTATTAATAAACTTTGGAACCAAATCTTATATGTTAATATAATTTTGGAAACAATAGCAAAAAGCCTTTTATTTTTTTTAAATAATTTCTTTTTTATAATCCCTAGATACTCGGAAACAGGGCGTTGTCCATTTGGTGAAAAATGTACGCAAGCTCATTCTGAAGAGGAGCTTGGTGAATGGCGTGAGAGGTTCAAGTTCCGAAAACAACAACTGCAGAGGGCAAAGGACAGTCATCTCCATGGCAACACCTACACAGAGCAGTTGCTGGAAAGATTGGTTAACACGGAAAGTCCAAAGGCTGTGGTATGATTTTCTTATTATGGAAATGTCATAATGCCAAAATAACAATATTAAATACAAAAAAACCGTAATGATAACTACAGTTTGATGACTCTTGAATGTGTTTATGAAAACAAAGCGTTTGACATGCAACCCTTCTACATTTAATTAAAATATACCAATCCATGTGACTCGCCTTGTTCTTGATGTACCAGATATCTTTGGTCATCAAGAGTTTGTATAATTTTCACAAGCATTTTAAGCATTATTAATTTAAAATTACTTTATCATCATTTCTAATTTTCATTAAATCCAAGCTGCTCTTTCCTTCTCCACGTGGCAGATTATTGGCTAACATTGTGATTGCTAACCACCAACATAAGGCTGGCAGATCATGTGTTTAGATCATCAGAAAGACATTAATATCGGTGTAGTATCGATGAGTTGTGCACTGTTTGGAGCTTCCCCATCTCATTCATAGATGCTGAAGTCTTGCTGAGGTGCAACATTAAACAAACTGACAAAACAACACTCTTCATCTGGGAGCTTGTTGTTACAGTCATTTTGTACAATTTTCACTTTTAAAATCTTATTCTTTTGTTGCATGTTTTACTGGAAGTTGCAGCCATTGCAATTGCACATGGCAATTGGCAATACCATGGAGATTGCTGGAGAGTTTTTAATTTTCCACGGCACTTTTTAGCCTTGGACTATATTCAGGGTTTTTTTCAATGGCATGGTTTTTTTTGCCATGGTCATTTTCTTAATTGCAGGGGTTGAAGTTGACTTCCTTTATCATTTAATATTGTTTCAGTAACATAAATCTCAAGTATATCTAGATTCTACCTGACCAGAGATATGTAAATAGATTATTTCCACCTTTTTTAAAGCTGAATTAGCAGACCTTTAATAATGTATTATTTTTAAAACTTGTGTTTGGTCTTCCATTTCCACAGGGATCTGCCCATCACAGTATTTATCAAGTAATGAATGAAAACATTTTGCTATGGCTAGGTAACAAAGATGGTTATATATTATACAAAAATAAAATTTGAATTTAATTTATACCGTGTTTTTAGACTTTATTGTTGCCCCAATTATTTAAGAAAAGATAAATTGTTCTTCTGTTAGGTTTATTATGGAGACATAAGCAGTGGTTCAGAGCTGGAATGGTTATATATTATACAAAAATAAAATTTGAATTTAATTTATACCATGTTTTTAGACTTTATTGTTGCCCCAATTATTTAAGAAAAGATAAATTGTTCTTCTGTTAGGTTTATTATGGAGACATAAGCAGTGGTTCAGAGCTGGAATTCATATTTTGTTTATCTTTTCTAGCTGGTTCAGAATCTTGATTTTGTAAAGCTTCATGTGAACTCCGACCTCAAAGTAAATATGACCCACAAGAAATGTACCAATGCCTGGACGTTTACGGTCACTTCCAAGGTCAGTGTTATTTGTGCTCAGCAACTTTTTATAATGGCAATTTTTACACTGAATTTAACATATTTATGTACTGTTAAAAATAATGGTGAATAAATTGAATTAAAATGTATGTAAACCTGTAATTTTGAAACAATGTAATACTGCTTGGCCATTGTTCTTAACTATAATAATGCATAATATTGTAAGTAAAAGTTAAAACTTTTATGTGGATCCGGTGAATGTCTACACAAGACCAGGATTGTTTAATTTTTCAGATTTGTCTACACAGCGTTGCATTATTAGACGATACAAACCGGAGCTACTTTTATGTCTCAAGTATTTCTGTGGGACCGAAGAAGACACAAAAATATCAGAATTTAGAGAACCAGTGTCAGGAATGGATAAACCAAGATACACATGCAAAGGGACATGGTGAATATGTCTACAGAATTAAGGTAATTCTTTACATAGTATTTTTACCAGAGTTATCTCCCCTTTCCTAAAGTTGGGTTTTGCCCAACTACACATCAAGGCTTATAAGTGTCGTGGAAATTATGGGAAGTCATTGAATTTGCAAGTGTTGTTTTCTAGGCCAGGAAAGTCAGAGAATTATTATTTAGCTCTTGCGGAAATTACTGTTAACTTTTAAAAAGTCATTTAAAATAATTCAGCAGTTTCTTATCAAAATATTATAATATTGTGTTAATGATCAGAAAATGATCCTTAAAAATCTTCTGAAAAACTCATTAAAAATGTAAAGCCTGATACATGCAAATATACACTCACAGAATGCATGATGTGATCAGGTCATGATGTGTGTTTTCAGTTTATGTCACTCAGTTTGTCTCATGTATGATTGAAAACAACTATCGTACTGTAAACAGTATTTTACTGGAATTTATTATGTATTTGATTTGTGATGGACTTCACCATGTGATTGACAGATGATCACTTTTATTTTCCTGGCTCCATATTCATAAACATACTTAAGTCAGTGTATGATACTTATCTATGTACTTTACGTATGTATTTAGGTATCATACATTGACTTAAGTACGTTCATGAATACGGAGCCTGATATTCTGCCAATGCAAAAGGTTGCAAAAATTCATTGCAAACTTGGCCATCATTTGTCTTTCATTTTCATTCACATATTCTTCCTACAGGTAATACATACAGCAAGTTCACTGTAAAAAAAATTTCATCTAAGAATTGTTTTTCATTTCTCATCGAAGGTGGTTTTCAAGACAGACCTTTACGGAACCTTTCGGCAGACAATTGTCTTTGACTTCAGTGTTGAGGCTGTACTGACGCGTGAAATGCAAGTGGAGTCTTCACCAGTTGTAGATGCTGAAGACCTCTCCAAATTTCTCATTCTAACAGAAGCTAAAAAGTGGAGTGAGGACAAAGTGGAAATTGTTTCTTTTCAGCCCAGGTAATATTCATGTAGTTTACCCTATCTTTACCTACTTAAACATAGGTTGCACTGTTGCAAATAGAATTCCATAGGATTTCAGACAGAGAATACTAAATGAGTTCTCCTGTGAGACTGTTTATATCACAGTGAGTATTTTTAATCATACATCACAAGAGAAAGCACATAAATGAACAAAAATCGCACAGAATGACTTCCAAAATAACTAACAAGACATGAAAATGCACAGATTAAAGACTGGGAAAAGACGTCTCTTACCAATTTACGTCATGTTCTGGCTACTTCATTTAGCTGTTTATCAATGAAACTGCATTCCTACGCCACACATCTGTCAATGTAGTTTACACAAACAATATTATAAACATATTCAAGGCTAAACTAAATTATTAAAAAATATATTTGGTTAAATTATGCTGCTAACATTAGTTATGAGATCTGACGCCATATAACTGTAAATAAAATGTGTTGAGTGTGTTGTTAAATAAAACATTTCCTCCTCCTTCTTTAGTTATGAGAATTGACACCAAGTATTTTTCCAGTTTAAAAATATGAATCGATAGAACCATGTGCACACTTTTCACATAACATCTATGTGGAGTTGTACTGTGTGAAACTGTTGCTCACGTGATCGGAAATCATAACCTCTCAAAAAAAGTATTTTCACATGGGTATCTTTTCCACCACGGTGTAATAAATCGGTAACAGAACCACCTGTGGGGAGAAATACTAGGTACCAGCAACAGCACTGTAAACCCTGTGGATCTGGTTAAATTACAATAAATAGACCACTTTTAATTGCTTATATCTTGTTTTGTAAAGTACTTACTGGAATAAATTATATACTGTAATGTACATGCATTATTGCTCTTTTATGTGGTATTTCTTATTTGTTAGTTAATGCAATATATATGTGTTATATTGTGTTTGAAAAAGACCTTGTATCACACGTCTTCAAGCCTTTTGTCGCACACCGCCCGTTTAGATTTGACTATCCTAAAAGTTGCGAGTGCATTCAATAGCCTCTAGCATTTTCCCTGTTCAACCAAGAAAAAATCTAAAAATAGCACTGTACAGAGCAGAGCTTCTTCTTTATTTTCGTACTAAATACGCATAATTTTAAATTTTTTAAATTATATTAATTAGTTTTTTTAAATTAAAAAATAGTTTAAATCATTATCATAACAAAACTGTTTGTAAAAATCGCGATACATTGGGTATTACTACAATCCTCATCCATTTATCTTTCTAAAACATCTACGAAACTGTGGCTGTGTACAGTGGGGCAAATGGCCTCAGACCACAATTAATTTCGCTATATGTTTCTATATAGCCTTAGTGGCTATAACATTTTTATTAATATCAGCAGGCCCGTGAAGTTTTGTATGTACCTTTGCCTGCATGGGGGACACATACCCTGAAAAGGACAACCCCTGTTGTCCAGCTCTTTCTCCCAGCATATTGGTTTAAACAGACACACCCTCTAAACCAGGCCGGAGTACACCCATTTTACACAAAAAGCACTACTTTTGCATGGGCCGGAATTACCACAAACAAGTCTTCAATGTCAGCAAAGTTACACATGTTTACAAACTACATGCTATCCCCTGTCACTTCAGTCAAACAGTTGCCACTTCATAGCTGTCTGCCATGAAATAATCACAGTCAAACAGCAGACTACTTGTGCGGTGAAACTTCCGGATTTTGGACAACCAAATGGGAAGATAACTGTAATCTGAGGCCAAATACGCGAAGCTATTTTTGAAACCCTATTCATCGAGCACGTGGTGACCAAACCCACGAAACTTGACTTGTGTGATGGCCAGCAAAGAAAAATGTTCAAAAGAAAAAATATACAGTAAAATAGGTAAGTACAGTATTGACTATTCATATTAACGTCAGAATGAGGTATTAATGAATATATTTGTTTGTTGTAAAATTATTGATGGTTGGTATTTACATCTGTATGTCCAGTTGAAAAATTTATTTTGTCAATGACGCGACATGATACATACAAAAAAAATGTCAACAAACCCACGTGCTTTATATTATAAACAGGCCGATTTTCCACTAGCCAATGCAAAAAATAATACAAGTTATAATAAATATAAACGTTAAAGGACATGGCGATTTATTGTTAACTATGGTTCAGCTGTTGTTGTGGATATTTTTACGAAGTAAAATTTGTGAATATTTCGGCATTGGCACTTCAGATCAAAGATGGCGGATTACATTGTCGAAATTAGCTGCTCATTAAAAAATTACGATTTTGTGTTGATCTGTGCATACACTCGATTTTATTCATTTGTTTTGTAATAATGAAATATTAAATGATATTTTAAATGGTTTTAGGGTGGAAACGTGTGATATTTTTGTCATAATTTTTTTTTTTCTTTTTTTTTTTCTTTTTTAATGACTAATTCACTATTATTATTATATGATGGTTATTTTATTGTTAATTAGAACGTGCATGTTACATTAAAAATAAAACTTTTTGAGTAATAAAACAATCAGCAAATATTAAGTGTCAAGACAAGTGGGATTAAAATTAAAAGTAATAAACACTAAACTTCTTAGTTTTTATTTATTTAACAACACCACTAGAGCACATTGATTAACTAATCAGCAAATATTGATGTCAGATATTTGTTAATTTTGACAGAGACAGAGGAAACCCGCTACATTTTTTCATTAGTACTAGTAGCAAGGTATATTTTATATGCACCATCCCAAAGACAGGGTAGCACATACCATAACCTTTAATATACCAGTCAAGTAGCCACAGTACTCTGCTGTTTGAGAGCAAGACAGACATTTGGACGGTTATGATCACTTTCTGCCATCAGAAATAAGTAAGCGAAAACACAGAATGGTTTCCTACCAACGAGTAGGTAAAGATTCCCTCTCTAATTCGACAATAACCCTATGTTTGACATTAAATACCATTACATAGATCATTTTTGAGTTCGCAGATTACAAATATTTGACATATTAACCACATACACTACAGGAAGAAACCGGACAGTACTGCCTTTCTGTAGTGTTTCAGTTAAATATGTAGGTGCTGATGGTTAAAGATTCCCACTCTAATACAACAATAACCCTATAACCCTTGACAGGACTGCAGAAAGTACTCACCAAATGCAAAACTACCAGCCCGACAGTCTGTCTTTTTTTATTTTGTCTGACACATGATGTTGATCATTTACATTTGTGTTATAGTGTTTTGTATACATGTATATGATATATGTTGTATCTGTATATTTCATTTGAAATGATAACACTATATTATAATATTGTTGTTAAAATATTGTTCTATGGACTGGTGGACTAGTAGAAATTCTGGCAGGCTAGTAAATTGTAGTTGTGGTCGGCCAGGCTAGTTAAATATTTTCCATTTCTGCACCCCTGCCTTGATCATTTTCCAGTTCGCCGATAACAAATATTTTACATATTAACCAATGATATACACACTATAGGAAGAAACCGGACAGTATTCCCTTTTTATAATGTTTTTTTTTTTTTTTTAACAGTTAATGAAGATTTTGATAAGCTGTCTACCACCTTTCTGTCAACTGGTCGCGGCAGACGTCCGAACCTTCCACAGCTGAAGACAACATGTAGACTACTGTTGCAACTTTACTATTGCAAAAAGACAAGTCGTGGGACGAACTGACAGGGTTTGCACAAAAAATCATAAACCTATCCAAAGAGAGATTACGATATGTTATTGAAACAACATTTAAACGTGCATGTGCATTAATTGATGGTGAGGAAGAGCATTTCACACTTTTTCTCAAAGAAGAATTGGCTTTATAGGAAATCAGCTAAAGTCGGCTGGAGTAACCAGAGAACAGCTGCTCAAAGTGCCTGTTCCAGTTCTGGTACCTATTGGCCTTACCAATGGGATTCTTATTGAACTTGACAAGTTTATGAAAGATGAGGATTTTTCTTCCTCCTGGATGCATGAAGCTGTGCAACCACTTACCTGTAATAAACAATGTGACAGAAAGACACTGACAAAAGACTTAACCAAGATACTATATGAATTCAAAAATAAATCAAAAATAAATCCAGGGACACATGTCAGTTAGAAAATTTCCTGCTTGTTGATTATGTTTGCCCGAAACAGGTTTCTGTATTAGAAACATTGGTGCAAGATATTAATGGTGATGTTTGCCAAGTATCGGTACAAGAAAGTGTTGTTGACAATCCTAAGAAACGGTTTCGGGAACATTCTGCAATTTCGTGTGACACTCCTCATACTGAAGCTGTGAAACTCAGAAAATTAAGAGGTGATATAGAAGCACTAGAGAAGTCCCTTACTGCAGAAAAGGCCACTGGACATACTTTGCAACAGCTTGTTGAAGAAAAGAATGTAAAGATTGCATCTTTAACAGAAAGAAAAGATGTTGAAATTTGTGAGCTGCTAGCATCAAAACATAAAATTCAAGCTTCACTTGATGAAACAAAAAAACAACTGAATGAATTGAAATGCTCATCACAAAAACATGTTGATACTCTATCAAAGCTCAGACATTCAGCCTACTACAAAAGACTTAAACGCAAAGAATGCAAACTTCAGAAGGATGAACTCGATTTACAAAAGCGGGTGAATGATGAAGTAAGTGAGGCTAACAAATCGAAAAGGGCGAAAATTCGCTCTTTGCAATCACAGTTATCGAATGCCACAGTACAGCTGAAGCTAGAAAGAAAAGAGAAGAAAACACTTAAACAAAAAATTGAACAGCTGAAAAGAGAGTTGCTAGATATTCAAGTACAGCAGCAAGATATCAAGTGTGTCCTCAAAACAAGAAAAGATAATAAGAAATTTACTAAAGATGTAGTGAAGTGTGTAATTTCATTGATAGGTGATGCAGAAGTTTCTGCAAAGAACTGTGCGCATGTTATGCAAGTTGTATGCAAACATCTTTTTGACATCCAGCTGACAGACAGTGACTTGCCTTCAGAGCGATCATCGCTAAGATTTGCAGACCAAGGCCACATCTTGGCAAAACATCAGGTGGCAGAATCCCTTCTGAAATCAACCAATGCTGATCTGCATAGTGACGGGACCACAAAAGACCATCAAAAATATGTTGGCCATCAGTTGACAACAGACAGTGGACAATCTCTCTCTTGTGGTTTTGTCCCAGTATGCCATGAAGATACATCTACTTTAGTAGATATTGCATTTGGACTGTTGCGGGAATTAGCTGATATTTACGACACAAAAGAGGCAGACCAAATATTTAAGACCATGCTGAAGAATCTCTCGGGTTTGATGAGTGATCGAGCCAGTGTCATGAAATCGTTCGACAAGTCATTCAACGAGAAAAGGAAAACCATCATTGGCACGGAAGAAGAAATGGAATTCTTGCACTGTAATGCCCATTTCCTTTTGGGATTAAGCAGTGCCAGTGACAAGGTCCTAAAAGAATGGGAAGATGGAAAAGAGAAAAAAATCGGGAGAAATGCTTCAACAAAAATTTTAACGTGGGCCTCAACAGGTGAAAATTCAGCTGGGAGATATATTCGCACTGCTTGCGATATTTTGGGTCCAAGAGGAGATGAAAAAAATGGCTGTAGGGATTCGTGGGATGCTTTCTGTCATCTAGAAGAAATAACTTCTACGATAACAAGCTTCAGAGGAAACCGGTTCAACAATTACTTCCAGTCAGCAGCATCACTGCATTTCCATCGGACAGATATTATCAATTTCCTTGAGAACTTTTCATCATCTCTAAATCGAAAACAAGACAGTGTCCTTCTCGATGCTAAATGTGAGAGTTTAGATTGTGCCATCATAGTTCTTGGACTGGTGTATGAAAAGATAACCGGTCCCTACTGGATTTTAATGGGCAAACAGGTGAAGTATCTGGACTTCTTCAGTCAGGTTTGTGAACTTCATGCAGCACTAAGTCAGTGGTCAGAGGATCCAACACCGTTAACAGACAAGGAAATACCACCACTCTCTGGACTTAATGTTAACAGTAACATATTTCCCTCTCTGTATAAACATTCAGATGAGAAGATAGAAGTCAATTCCATCCTTCAAAATCTGTGTACCAAATTCAAGGCTGTAACTGAACGAGAAAATGCAACACAGCCAAATCACAAACATGCTTGGTGAAGCTTGTTTTGGTGACCTCGACTTCAGTATCTTTAAAAGAAGAAATTCATCACTGCATTATCACTCTACAATCAATATGTTGAAGTGGAACAACACATCAGCATGGTTTTCAGCAAAGTCAGACCTTGATCAAGAGCTTCTTCTTTCGACAGCAGCAAAAAAAGTCAGAAGGAATGAGCGACAAACACCAGGAAATGCAGAAGCAGGTGGTTGAAAGAAGAAAGGCAATACTTTGCGAAAATAAGCGAGTTAGAGAGGCAAAAGCAGAACAACAACTTCAAAAAAGAAAAGCCATAATGTCAGCTGTTAAACAGAATGGAGGACCATGCCTACACGCAAAAGAATTGAAAAACATTCTGGCAGCAATTCCAACTCAAAAGCTCAAGACTGAGGCGTTGAAGAATGAAATTTGTTACCAGAAGGTGGTTCTTGGGGTTAAACATTCTTCACTCAAACTGACAGGTAATTTTGAAGCATTGCTCAACAACTTGAACCTGTTTCTTGAAACAAACACTACATAAGTGACCTCCTATGAAGACTGCGATGACGAGTGTGCTGATACTGAATGTCAACAGGTCGAGGAAGTTCAAGATGCCATCGGATCTACAGACATTGCAGCGTTCGGCAGTTACCAATTCACAAAACAAGGCCAAAATGTAGCAGTGTATTTTGACAATGATTTCTATGTTGGATAAGTTGTCAACTTGAGAAACCCGGATGAAGGCGAAATAAAATTCATGGACAAATGTGGTGTAAAAAAGAATGTTTTTAAATGGCCTAGACTGGATTCCATAGAAAGAATTAGTTCAGTGTATGTTTTTGATAGGGACTTTAACTTGCAAACTTCAAATGCGAGAATGTGGAATTTAAGTTCAGAAATCTATGCCATGTTGGAAAGGAAGTATAAATGCTACAAAGAAATTTACTGTTAAAGAGACTTGTTGTTTAGACCCCCCCCCCCCCCCCCCCCAACTCCCCAAAACACACTAATTGTTTGAAAATATTGCAAAATACACTGCCTACTGTATAAGTTACTATACATGACACTTGTAAATAACTGCAAACAATTTATGTATGTCTGTGATTCACTTTCTTTTCGGAGGAATGGATTATTTGGTCGTAATGCGAAAGAAAATCTGTTCATAAAGGTACAATCTGAGGGTAAGTTATTATAATAAATAATATACCTACAGCATTGATACTAAAACATGTGTTAGTTTTGTATGTGTTGCACCAGCATGCAAAGATTCATGGAAATATCTTTAATAGATTTCAAAATACAGTCTGCTGAAAATACCTGAATAATGGTTAGATTTTGTCACTTTTTCCGCACGCACCTTAAATTCAACATTTGAGCATTTTGCTTAATCAATAACATCAATATTAACATTCTCAGATGCTTAAAAAAAAAATAGGCTGTAAGTATACAAACTTCTCTGTATATAAAATGTGAAAATTCAACATTTTGGTTTTATAATTTATATTTATGTCATTCCGAAAATGGCTTTGGGACACATTTTGACACTTATTTGTGCCCCTGCGTGTGCTGTAACCTCACCGTGGTGCAGGGGTGTAACATTCTCTTTGAGAATGGCCAATACAGCACAAAATTTAAGTTTTGAGTAAGATTCAGTATCCGTAAAATTCTGTGATATTTGTGTTTTTGCACAGTTCTTTACACTGTTTTTGTTTAAGTCTTGAATTTTTATATTGATGTTGATCATCACTTTATTTATTTGCATTACCATAGTTTGACACCCAATAGCCGATGTATTTTTCGTGCTGGGGTGTCGTTAAACATTCATCCATTCATTCATTCATTCTCTTATTTGCGCTATAATTATAATTTTCAAGAACATACCAGATATACAAAAAATGAGCATAGCAGACTAATTTGCAGTATATTGGCACAAATACGTGTACATGTTAAAAATGCTAGTAAAATAAGTACAGTATTTTTGTAACTTCAAATTTTTACATGTTTATGAGCGTATTTATACCGTCAAATGGTTTTTCGACATTGCAAGAAAAATTATGGTACTCAAAATATATCATATCTTGAAAACTAATAAAGAGATCTTCAAAATTCTTTTTTTGCTGTGCTTCTTTTTGCTAGCAGATTGCAAAAAGTAAGTTTATATTATGGAAAGGTGCTTTCTAAATTTTGGTTGCTGGTACCTAGAAATACTCGTAATGATTATGAGCAAGATCTAATTCCCTATATCAAACCAAACTGAATGATGAATTTGAATACTATAACACCTCCCCCAAAATATTAACTGAACAAAGTGGAACTTTTCATGTCTTCTTTTTTATATAACAGTATGTTTACAATACTCATAGATTTGGCACAAAATTGTAGTACTTAATTTTACAAAAGCTGTGTATCAAGCACACGGGTATTTGACAGCGTAGTACTAGATGAAATAAAATTACATGCATTTATAGTTAATATAAAATAAATTTGTTTGACAAACACTGTTTCATTTATCACCAGTTTCAGGACTGGTGGTATTAACTACTCTATTCAAAGTTAAGTTTACTTTGAAGTTGACACAGTATAGTGCTACCTAAAGCATCTGAATTTGACCTAGTATAGTAGCTATAGTAACCTGAGCTATGCAACTTGTTAGACTAAAATACATATTGCAATTTTTCCAGGCTGTGAATTTAGCACAATTCCATGCTTGGGCGAATCCCAGATTTTCTGTTGGAAGTGTAAGATATGATACAAAATCCCCAATATCTATAAGACATCATTTACTATGCTGGCAGAATCCTTAAAAACATTCCACAAATTCAATGCCTGAGTTTTTCTCTTGGAATCGGATTATATAAGACTCCACTTTTAATGACATACTGTTGATTTCTCAATATATAATTAGTTATTTCTTAGTATAACTCAAGACATATGAACAGAATATATGTAAGGACAGAATGTTAAATATTTTTTGAAACTTTTGTCTCACAGATCCACTCCAGTCAACTCCACAGAAAAGCATTTACTGGAAAAGTACAAACTGCCACAGCCAGACAAGTTTACACTGTCAGATACCATCATGCAGTCAGTGAGTAAAGACAACTACAGACTGTGGATGCATGAGATGATGTACCTGGAGGAAATGGCTCAGATAGGATTTATTCAGAGGTTAGTCACATGAGACATACTAATTGAAGTAGCTTTGTACATTACAGAGAAAACAAAACAAAACTATATCGGATAATGTAAATTTTAGTTACCTTTTTCCTTTTTACTGTATTGAAATTATTATTATTATGTAGTGTGTATGTAGAAAATTTGTTTACGTTAGTAAGTGCACACTTTTTTTTTTACAAGAAATGGTATCCATTTCCACCACTCAAAAATTTCTGGGTAGAACCCGGATATATTTGGGATCCTGAGCCCCATGCCATGAAGCAATTTTAGCATTGCGATCACCTGAAGTGCATAGGGTAGATATGAACTTGAGGTGATCTTACTGCTAAGATTGCTTCGTGGAACGGTGCCCAGAGACCTGTTGGGGTATTATTGTTTACAGGCATTCAAATGAGCAGTGTGTGGTAACCCATGTTCAGATTACCTGAATAACCATTCTCTATTTATACTGATGCCTGGTTTATCTTCCGATAAAAGACTACTGATCTCCATTGTGAGGATTCTTGGATTGTCTGTCATGTGTTTAAGTTCACTGGCTTATGAATCAGCAAGATGTCACCACTTAGCTCAGATCACATGCACATGTTCTTCTCTTTTTAACTCTATAAACCTAAAGCCAGTCCTTGTATATGTGTGTATCTTCACAGGTACAACATTCGAACATCCCTTCAGCTGGTAAACCGATTTCTGTTGATGCCTGGTGCAATGTCTACTGCTAAGTTTGCTCATGATGGCCAACTGTTTGCACGGATGAAGTTGGAGGATAATTTATCACAAGACTCGATGGGTGGTCGACTTATTCTTCTCAATGCACAGACTGCATGGATTGCTGCAGACAGTCATGATCTGGAAAAGAAAGAAGCAAAACCAGATAAAGTATATACTTTTGTTTGAATCCGGGGGTTTTCCCACATCCTACAAGTAACTGTCTTTATACATTAATTAGAACCAAATCAAAAGGGGAAAATAAATATTTCATTAAAATTCTGCATAGAAAATCACAAATAATATTTTGAATTGAAGATATTTTCGTTTGTTAGGTGAGAGCCGTGTTTTGGGTTTTTGGGGGGGGGGTTTTAATAATTTTGGAACAAGTACCACAATGACCCTGGCAATTTTTGTTTTCGATTAACAACAGATAAAAATTGTAGATGTTACAGGCAACTGAATTACAGAAAAAGATATGTGTATATATATTAATAGATATAATATGAAACAGTATATTTTTAAGCAGATTCAATATACAACATGCCAAGTAACATGCTCTTTGTTATGTCACTGAGATGTGTATGTTGAAATTGGCTATCTTTTCACTAGTAGCACTGTAGCAAATTTCAATTTCTTATCTTCTTTTTCTTTCTGTTTTTTCTTTCTTTTAACTTGTTGCCAAAGTCTACATAGCATGAATCTTATCTTAGGCTTATGAAGTGGTCATTGAAGACAAAGGCAAGAACTTCATATTTCTGAGAGTCTCAGCCCAGTGTGTAAAGGAACTTGGTCTTACGTGTGACGAAGAATTCAAAGCACAGGTAAATAACGATTACCTTAACTATTTGTGCCTTGCTCTTAATCATGTAGAGATAATAGATAGAACTCCTTATTGAGTTTAATTTTAGTTTGTTGACACTGTGTGTATAATATTGGTATTCATGTATATTTATTACATTAATATCTGAATTCTGTGTTTAGATGTGTCTTTAAAACAGTGGTAAAACTGCTGCCTGTTTATCATTTCAGCCTTTACTGCACAAGATTTAGAAGCTTTTATAGGTTGGACTATAGCAAATACAATCCCATAGATGATAATGTTAATGTATGTGGCTAAAAAAAACCTTTATGCAATATATATCAATAAAACTTGCCAATAAATATGAATACCTCCCACAAAGTATTAACAGAAGAAAGTGGCACCGTTCATGGTTTACTTTCAATATAACAGAATCTTTTTACAACAGTTTGACACAAAATAATTTTATAGTTATATGCTTCAAGCACAAGGCTACTTGATAGTGGTTGTCACAAGTGATTAGATAACTAAAAGAAACAACACAAAACCAAAGTAAGTTTGCTACATTTATTTACATCAGCAAATAATAATCGTATACACTCACACATTTCAATCATTACTCAAACCATAGGCCTATTCATCATACATCAATGCACACTAACACAACCCCTCACACCCCAACCTTTCTCTCCATCACACATTTAACTAATTTCACCAGTCACCATCTTAATACAGATGATCACCACACTAATCAATATTAACTACACACAAATACTACTCAATGTCTTAAGTATATGTCACATCACACATATAGCACAACGTAATATTTAAAATATTACGTATTCAAAATAAATGTCAGTGTCCACTTTTGACTTCATATATCTTCATTAAAACAGGGTTTTTTATAACACCCAAAGTCACTTAGTTATATTAACTAATTAAGCAGTATTGCACATACCACTTTCTTCCAATTAACAACTATCACTGCTAATGTTTCAACACGTACATGAGCACGTTGTTAACTAATACAATTATGAACTAATAGCACAACTCATCCTTCTCTTCACCTTCCAAATTTACCACACCTCCATTATTATACTTGCACAGTATAATAATAATATTACAGAACAACAATCCGTTGTTTTTTATGTAACCCGAACATGGCTAATAAATAGCTCACACATGGAACTTCATTTCCACATTACCACTGCACCGCACTCTATTGTGTACCACTCCTCCATGAATTCACCACACCTCCACGAGCTCAACTCTCATCCACATCTTCATTCAGACAAGCCAACTCTACATCTCTCGGTAGACACTACTGCTGTACCAGCTATAACAGTTACCTCTTACAGTGGGTTAAGCAATAACCCGAACTATAAACACCAAAGTCTTTCACAAACGTCTGTCCAACTTGCACAAATCTTGTTTACTGTTCTCTCAAAAATAAATTACACTGCCCCAAACAATAACTAAGTCACCTCTTTTATCCACACAGTCAGCTTTTCAGTTACCAACCATTCTCCTGCTACAAGCTATAACAATACAAATTCCTATTTTGCCTAATTAATCTCATACCAAGAAACCTTAAGTTTCTGGATCCAAGCTATTACTAATCTATTATATTTCTCTCAACTGTATTACCGTATAATTGATAATAAGTATTTAAGGATTGTCTGTTATTTCTTTTACGTTCATTGGGGTATGAACAAAAAAAATCATCCACAAACTGTGTGAATCGGCGAAGCCGTTCTCACATAAGTTTGTGGATGATTTTGTTTGTTCATACCCAGATGAACGTAAAAGAAATAACAGACAATACTTATAATTAAATTTGAATGATACATGCTAATAATAACACTAAAACGGCATACTTTATTTTGAATTATTTTTTATCCATAAACAATAACACTCATTAAGACAACTTGCCCATATAAAATGACGTCATCACATATGACGTTCCCTGACGACGTAATTTTTACGTTCATCGAAAAATGAACAAACTCCCGTTGCTACGTCTGGACCAATCGGATAACGTTACGTTGTAATGAATGTAACAGACATTTAATTATTATACCATAAACTTCAAATGCACAACTAAAAATACCACATGTGTACTAATAAACATAGTATAGTAAATCTACAAATAATCACTTTCAAATCACATTCTGCTCGGATTACCCTTGACTTGTGACAGTGGTACTGGATGAAATAAAATTGCATATGTATATTGCCTAGATAAATTATTATGGCAAGAGCTGGTTTTTTCTCATACACTAGTGAAGTGTTTCATTTGTTGGTTATTTTTGTTTAAAGGATAGACATGTGTTTCATTAAACAAACATTCTATTCTTTTTTTTCTTTTTTGCAGGTTCAGTTTCAGCTGAATCGTCTGTCAAAGTGTGAGATGCACTCTGCTGTGGACAAACTTTCCACACTGGACATTGTTTTCCCGGACATAGACAAAATTCCATCCATATCCTTCACTGACAGGTGGATAGTGTTTCTTATATTTCAAGAGTTACTGCATTTAATTTGTTAACTGTTACTTTATCAAAAGTTCACACATTTTCCTAATATAGTACAGTGACACCCCTCAAGACCGGACCCTCTCTGAATGGAATTCTCTCAAAACAGGAAATTTTTCATGGTCCTATTATTTGCACATTTTTCATGGTCCTATTATTTGCACATTTTTCATGGTCCTATTATTTGCACATTTGTCCTATTATTTGCACATTTTTCATGGTCCTATTATTTGCACATTTTTCATGGTCCTATTATTTGCACATCTTTGAACACTACAGTTTACCTCTCTAAACCGGAAACTTCCCAAACTGAACACCAGACAAATAAGTTAGTCCCAAACTCTTTATTTAGTGCAATTTTAACCTCTGAAAAACCAAACAATCAGACTGTTATAAACCATTATAGTGCCACTAATTGTTTGTTTATTGTCACTTCGCCATCGTCGATCAGATTACCTGACTGGAAACATCGCTAGCACAGTATGCACATCCTCAGGCTGGCCATTAGATGCGTAATCAAGAATCGTCAAAAACTAATGAATTTAATCCACTATCTTCCTATTGTTTGAATTTGCTTTTGTTTTAAAACTGTATTGAGCAAAATAAAAGAGTAGGCAAAAGTCATGTTGGCTTTGCGGTTTGGAAAAAATGTTGGTAGCATTTCATTGCCATATCGAATTCCAACATTGACCGTCCAACTGAACTTCGCTGTATTGAACTATCATTCGATGATAAACTTCAAATCATTAAAAGTTTTAAAAGTAGGCTATATGAGCAAACGTTAAAATATATTAAGTCGAAGGTTCTTTATTGGATTATTATCTCGCCTTCATGTAAAATTCTTTAATCTCATTGGTTGTTTGCCGTTGGACAAATCCCTTATACCCCTGTGGGCGGAGCCAAATTCTCTTATACCCCGTCTGTAATTTCCAACAGTTTCCAGCCACCCCAGTTAATGCTAATGCAATAATTAGATTATAAATAACATTGATAATCAATCACGTATACATAATTAATTTATTTTTACTATAAAATACACTATTTCAATACTTTTAAAAGCTGCAATGTTGAACTCGGCCACCTAATTACGGTCGTGGTGTTATTGTATTAATGCGCGATTCTTGGGTTTTTTTGTTTTTTATTTTTTATATTTTTATTTTTTTTACTACATACATTTCTGATAAAAAAAAAGAAAAAAAAAAAGGAGTTTGTTTTATTAATATCTGTTTCAGACAATTTCGTATTACAAACATTTGAAGTTAAAATCTCGTTTATCGATGGAACTATTTTTCGTCACTGGCAAGTGGTTTCGTTTGCGTCCGCGTGGTACGGCTCCGTTAATAAATTCTTAACAATTATTGTCTGGCGTTATTTTGATTATTTGGCTATATGGTTTAACATGTCGGCAAGATAAATTCGTTGTAGAAGCATCTCTCGGGGTATATGGCTTTGTATGTACCCTCTGTGTGCTCTTTTACCCCCTCGCCTTCGGCTCGGGGTAAAAGAACACACAGGGTACATAAAAAGCCATATACCCCTCGTGATGCTTCTACAACTTATATTATCTATTGGATATATCTTCAATACATATATAAAGCAGAATATGAGTTGGAACACCAGCGAAACAAACAACAGAGTACAACAAAAGCTTTGTGTGAATGCAAAGTCCTCAAAACCAGGATACCTCTGATAATCAGACAAAATACTTGATCCCATGGATGTCCGGTTTAGAGGGGTTTCACTGGAGTTTAATTTGTTACAATTTAAAATGTTCGTAAATAAAATAAAAATCAGACTACAAAGAAGTAGTCAAAATTATGTATATATTTTGTATATTCTGTGAAAAAAGAATTACAAAATGTTTTTTTTTTAATTACATAGTATGATACCATCATATGGTTCCTTGATAGCTGTATTGTGTAAAATGAATGTCCATTAAAACAGATATTTATTCCTAATATGTTATCGATTAGACATCACTGAAATGCACTGTGTCATAACCTATTTGGATTAATAATGCACTTGACTGACTAATGTACATGGATTGGTGTTGTTTGCATATTAATTTGTACTTGATATCGCAGAGACCCGAATGAAGACTTGGACAGCAAACTGAATGTCAAACAGAAGGAAGCCATCATGGGTGTCCTCACAGATCTTGATGTACAGTTACCTCCCTTGTTGATTGTTGGACCTTTTGGGACGGGCAAGACTTTCACAATGGCCCAGGCAGCTAGGCAGGTGGTCCGGCAGCACAAAGAGGCAAGGATTCTCATCTGTACACTCTCGAACAGGTAACTACTGACTCTCACTGAAAACGCACGCCTGTCGTGGACACATCCGCCGGCAAATTCGGAGTATGTGCACAAGACAGACATGCTCTAATCTTTGGTGGATGTAAACACATGGCAAACTGAGAAGCCTCACACACATATAAATACACATGCATACACAAGAAATTCTTGTAGGAGGCTAATGTACACTACAAACTTTCATATACCAATATGTGTATTGACAATTTGTGTGTATACCCGAGATGTCTTTTCTAATGGGTCTTTTTAAACTTGTTGGTCATAAAAAGATTTTTTTAATTATTAATTAGCACAAGGCTTGAAATTCATTTTAAAGTGTGGCAAGGAATCTGTGCTTCTCAGATTTAATTTTGAAGCAAATGTTAGAAATTAAGTAGTTTGGAAATTAGACAACTTACTAGACTTATTGTTAAAAGCATTATGAAAAATGTGAGACCATGAATAAAAGCTTATGATTTTATATTATCACTCCTGTAAATGAGGAATTCTGGAAGTATCTAGAATACTGCAAAAAATAAGGTGAAAAGTAAAATCCTATTGTGAAACTGATTATCAGAAAGCCTATCATGCCTGATGCCTTTACATCGGACCTATTTTGACAGCGAATCACTCCTTAGCATTTGCACTGTGCACGTAGACATGTGCAATTTAAAACTACATTCCCTGGAATATTTTTATTATTTAAGCATATAGAACAAAAAATCCAATTACGTTTGGTGCATATATGACGCCGCACTCCGCATTGGTTTCACTACGCTGGCTTATCCAGGTAAAAACAAAGCCATGATTTTGAAAGTGGAACACTTTTGACGGGCTCGTACCGATCTCAGTTTTCATTGGCTTATCACAAGTATAGAATTCCCCAACAAGAGATCACGTGAGATTTCACAATTTTTTAACAAATTTTTAACTGTCTTGATTGAGGGGTCGTCTCATATCTCCAAAACATATTTATATCCATAGAGGTATGGTACAACGCCTTTCCAGGGGTCGGTGAGTGGGGGATTTGCCTTGAAATTTTGACAGTGGCCAGCTGTTGGCATACACGTTACATGTAAGGGGGTGTTACTAATTACATAACGCTCTAAGGGTAGAGGAAGAGGGTACTGTGTTCGATTTATGTAACATTTTTCAAGACTATATGTTATTTTTATTCATTACTTAGACCTAAAAAGGTGTTTTTTGGAAATGCGCGGTCAGTCTAGGATCGATCCCCATCGGCGGGTGGGATGGTACATATAAACAATCCCTTGCTAAAAAAAAATGTAGCAGGTTTCCAAGGTGCATGTGCGGGGATTTCAGCGGGGTTGGGGTTATAAACTGTGTTAAACGAAGTTTATATGGGGCCATGCTCCCCCAAAAAATACATTTCAATTTTGTTTAAGCTTGGGCAAGTAAGGATTTCGACCTCCTGCACATGCACCCGATTCCTCTCTAATATTATATGTCAAAATTATCAAATGTTAGACATCCAACAGTAGATGGAAGGCAGGATAGGATATTTTTTATTTAACGACGCACTCGACACATTTTATTTACGGTTGTACGGGGTCGATTATTAAATCAATATGCTTTATCTTTGATGTCGTTAAATAACGCCCCCCCCCCCCCCCCAACTTTACCCTTTTCAAACGAAATAATATTTATTTGAATTTGTCGATTTTGACACGTAAAATTAAGAAGTGAAAAGGTTCATTGTCTACTTTAATATATTTTATTTTAAAAATATATACATGATTAATGTGTTACTAGTATACAAACTAAGCTTTGAAAGTTCTACTAACACTTTATAAAATATCAGTTCTGAAATAGGAAGGTAGCCTACGACTGTTGATAATACGTTGTCAAGATCAAACCGCTTTTAACTAAAGACTCTAGTACTGTATCCTCAACCGAACATTCTTCGTACAGCGCAAGATTTCTCTTTTAATTTTTTTAGACGCACCCTACAATTTGAAATTGGCAAACGTACGTGTTAACTGAAACTGACAACAGGCTGTCGTTTGTGCTTCACCGAGCTATGGTGGCAAAGGCGACGAATCAAGCGTATACATTTGACGATATCCGTTCATAGCGAACACACACGAATTTTTTAAAAGTGCATTTGAACTTGTATTTCACATTTGTACATGATTTTATAATATGGTAACCAGAGAATGTAACTTTAACCAAAGACAGTGGACTAATATTGTATTCAGTGACAAGTCACGTTTTTCACTGAGATTTGCTGATGGGAGGGTACAGGTATGGCAGAGGCAACGAGAAGGCTATGCTCAATGCTATTTGCAAGAGGTAGATAGATTGGGAGGCAGGAATGTTATGGTTTTAGGCACATTCACAGGAAATGGTGATCCTTGAATCCTTGTCATTAATGGTAACCTTACAGCACAGCACAGCAGTATCGTGACCAAGTGTTGGAAGCCAGAGCTTCTTCCATTTCTTCGTGCACATGGTCCAGAAGCTTGAGGGGGCCACACACATTACTGACGTTTAATTCAACTCAAGTTTCTTTTTTGTTTCAGTATATTTGTTAATACTTTTCAGTTACACTGTACACTTCTTGGCAGAATTGTGTTAGTTATTATTTAACCTTTTTTTTCAGTGCTGCTGATCTGTATATTGGAGAATTTTTTCATCGATTAGTCAAAGACGGTAATGAGGACATGCGACCACTGAGGGTGTATTACATGTACCGCTGGGTTCAGACTGTGCCGGAGGTCGTGCTCGAGTACACTCTGTACCAGACCTCAGGCGACCATGCTGGGACCTTCCGGTACCCAAACCTCGAGGACCTTGACAAACACCGGATAGTGATCACAACTTTGAGTACTGCTCGTACCATCAGTGACTTGGACCTCCCTAAAGGTTTGTTCTTTGTTATTAGATGTTTGTGGCAAGTTTTTGCAAGCGTTCCCTTTCTACTCAGGGTTGTTTATGAATTAGGGGATAAGTTTACTATGTTTTCTGATCTGCTGACATAATTGGTGTTTTTTTATTTACTGTTTTTGACTAAATACTAACTAACATTAATAATAAGCATAGGGCTTGAACTTAAAAATGTATTTCCTCTGGCAATAATTCTGAAACTTTGCCAAAGGCTATCTGCTTTTAAGCTTGTTCACAGCAATTTTAAACCAGTAGCAAATAAACACCACTGAATTATTAGGGGTTTTTATGTCATTATATTTTCTCATTCAATACATTTGTAAGTCTGAATCTGATTGGATCTCTACTAAAATTTCAGGTGTTAATATCTGTGATGTACCAGCAGCAAAGTTTCTAATCAAATAAATTGCATGTTATATGTAGATTTTGCATTTATCAGACCGTGTCATTTAAGGTGAGCTATCACTCTCACTCCCCATCACTCACCTAAGACTATTTCAAGGAGAGTGATTTTAGCTCCCCATAGCATGCGAATTTATATTTTATAGAGACTTGCTGAAGTGCCATTATAAAGTTTTAAAATGAGGGTATATTTGGAACTGTCAAAAATAAAATAGTTATTTTGGCAAATCTAATTCTTCACCAAAATAATTTACCCCTCATCATTCCTTCCAGTTGATATCTGTGGTTATACATCCTTTGTTCTTCACAAAAAATAATTTACTCCTCATCATTCCTTCCAATTGATATCTCTGGTTATACATCCATTGTTCTTCACTAAAAATAATTTACTCCTCATCATTCCTTCCAATTGATATCTCTGGTTATACATCCATTGTTCTTCACTAAAAATAATTTACTCCTCATTCCTTCCAATTGATATCTCTGGTTATACATCCATTGTTCTTCACTAAAAATAATTTACCCCTCCTCATTCCTTCCAGTTGATATCTGTGGTTATACATCCATTGGTCTTCACTAAAAATAATTTACCCCTCCTCATTCCTTCCAGTTGATATCTGTGGTTATACATCCATTGTTCTTCACTAAAAATAATTTACCCCTCCTCATTCCTTCCAGTTGATATCTGTGGTTATACATCCATTGTTCTTCACTAAAAATAATTTACCCCTCCTCATTCCTTCCAATTGATATCTGTGGTTATACATCCATTGTTCTTCACAAAAAATAATTTACTCCTCATCATTCCTTCCAATTGATATCTCTGGTTATACATCCATTGTTCTTCACTAAAAATAATTTACCCCTCCTCATTCCTTCCAATTGATATCTGTGGTTATATATCCATTGTTCTTCACTAAAAATAATTTACTCCTCATCATTCCTTCCAATTGATATCTCTGGTTATACATCCATTGTTCTTCACTAAAAATAATTTACCCCTCCTCATTCCTTCCAGTTGATATCTGTGGTTATACATCCATTGGTCTTCACTAAAAATAATTTACCCCTCCTCATTCCTTCCAGTTGATATCTGTGGTTATACATCCATTGTTCTTCACTAAAAATAATTTACCCCTCCTCATTCCTTCCAGTTGATATCTGTGGTTATACATCCATTGTTCTTCACTAAAAATAATTTACCCCTCCTCATTCCTTCCAATTGATATCTGTGGTTATACATCCATTGTTCTTCACAAAAAATAATTTACTCCTCATCATTCCTTCCAATTGATATCTCTGGTTATACATCCATTGTTCTTCACTAAAAATAATTTACCCCTCCTCATTCCTTCCAATTGATATCTGTGGTTATATATCCATTGTTCTTCACTAAAAATAATTTACTCCTCATCATTCCTTCCAATTGATATCTCTGGTTATACATCCATTGTTCTTCACTAAAAATAATTTACTCCTCATCATTCCTTCCAATTGATATCTCTGGTTATACATCCTTTGTTCTTCACTAGATTACTTCACACACATCTTCATTGACGAGGCAGCCCAGGCTCTGGAGATTGAAGTGCTCATTCCCCTGTCTCTGGCTGGAAAAAAGACGCGGATAGTGTTAGCTGGAGACCACATGCAGGTACAGGCACAAGGCTTGCTCTTATATACATTTATTCATTTCATTTCAACTTCTTTTAGTGCTTATATCCAATTACGGTTCAAGCATGCTGTACTGGGCATACACCTCAGCTATCTGAGCTGTCTGTCCAGGACAGTGAGTTAGTTCTTAGTGGTTAGTAAGAGAGAAGAGGTTGTATTGGTCATTAAAACACGCTCTGGGTGGGAGCCGGTACCGGGCTGCGAACTCTGTACTTAACTACCAGCTTTATGTCCGATGGCTATACATATGATTGTCAGTCTGTACATATGTCTATCCGTCTATAAACCTTTTATTTCTGGAGCATATCTTTTTTATCAATTTATATTGGATCAACAAACCTAGCATGCAAGTACAACTAGGTCACCACAACCTACTTTTTATCGCAGCTCTTGTTAATGAGTTAAGAAAATGTTTTAGTGAAATATTGTGATATTATTAGGTCAGGTCATAGAAGCAAGCAGCCCGACCAGAGTCGGTAGCGGGCGAGGGTTTGTTTTGATGATATTGAATTTGCAAATGTCCCTTAGAATTAAAGCCAAATAGAAAATGTGTAATTTCTTGAAGGTAATTTTGACGCATATTTTAGAAACTGAAAATGGAGCTAATTGGTTGATGTTATTCCATGTCATTTGTTTAACTACATAGCTCAGCCCTGAACTGTACTCGGACTTCACCCGGCAGCAAGGTTTCCAGATGACTCTTCTCGAACGTTTGTACGAGTACTACCCACCCGACTGCCCTTGTAAGGTGATGTTGTGCGAGAACTATCGCTCTCACTCGGCCATAGTGGAATTCACATCAGAGCTGTTCTACGACAACAAACTGATCACCAGCGGAAACCTGACTGCACATAGCAGCATTTATCCTCTCACGTTCTACATGGCCAAGGGAGAGGAAATACAGCATCAGAACAGTACAGGCTTTTTCAACAACTCAGAGGTCAGTTTCAGTCCAGAATTTGAAATTTAATGCCATTAGCATGAAATAAACCAAATTTTGTTTAATGTGCACTTGCACATTTTCAACAATACTAATTAGTATGTATGTAGCAGCTGCCATTAATGTATGGGTATGTTTTTCTACTGATGTTTTGAAAAGCCAACATGATCAAAGAACACATTATTTTACAGCATCTCTGACATTTGTTTCAAATCAGTTATACTAAAAATTAAAGTAGAAACAGTGGATTAACCGTGTTTAGAAGCCTATACATATTAATTAAAATGAATATTTGAATGTCAGAGAAATTTGTGATTTATATCTACAGTAAACTACTTTTAGAACGAACATGCTTATAACAATCTACCGGTTAGAACGAACTGATTTTAAAGTCCCGATTTCCCCCCCCCCCTATATAGTATTAATAAATTTTAATGTATAGAACGAATTATGTATAGCAAATTAACTGTTAAAATGAACCAATTGTTTGCTTCAAAATTGTAAATTTCAGTGTAAATTAGTGCATATACAGCGAACCGATCATAATTGTTTTGTATCTTATTTGTATCTTATCAATCAGTAGCATTAACGGCAATGCATCAAAAACGACTATACTAATAAGATCAGTCAGATAATGTCCGCATGTATTTACGTAGTCGATTGGCATCAATTAAGAGGGTAATGTATTGAACAATTAACGGTATGTTCTCACTTCACTGCTATTGTTCGCTTGTTTAAGTCCCCATTGTTTCCTTGACATTTTGCCGGTATCCCAACAAGAAGATTGTCACCTGCAACTCACTTGCATCTTATTAATCAGTAGCATTAGCGACAATGCATCCAAAACGTTTGCACTGATAAGTCCAATCAGATCACGTCTGCTTGTCGTGGAATTTTTATTTATATAGACGCAAAAACAACAACAATAACATAATGCTTTAAACTCAAAGCAATACCAATAAACTACTTTTAAGATGGAAGAACATAAAAAAAAAATCAAATACCCTGCAATATGGAACGGTCTGAAATGTAAACTTGTAAAAGTGTTTGTCAATTAACCAGATTTGGAATATATTTGGTTTTATTTATTTGTGCTACGTTGCTAATTCATATTTGTTGTGTGATAATGGTTGTGAATTTCAACTCTACTGCCTGTCTTGTTAAAGGTAGGTGTCATTTGAGTAATTTTGTTGATTTTGGGAGCTGTATTTGTTGTGATATTCGTGTTTTGCAAGTTTGTTTGAAAACTTTGAGAGGCCATGATCGGGTAAACAGGGACACTTGTCACTTGTCAGTCTACACGATTCATGATAGATTACTAATTTATTAAATGTATATTCCACTTTTTAAAACTTGAATCTGTGTCCTCCTTGATAGCAAACATTTTTCAGGTATGAAATCTGCTATATTAAAACTGTGAAGTAAATAAAATCAAATAAATTGTAAAAATTAAATTTTTGTCTTACCGTGATGGCAGTTTCAACTTTTGTGGTTAACTCCATTTCTCCACAAACTGTAAGTTTGAGACCAATAGTTGCACCTATGTATTAATTCAAATTCTTTAGCTAAATATTACATTTCCGTGATTATGTTGATTAGCCACAAACTATAAGCCCTTGATCTATGAAACTGATTAAATGTATCACTATAGGTTTATGAAATTGTGGAACGAGTGGAAGAACTTCAGAGGAAATGGCCTGACGACTGGGGACCTCTAGAAGACAACAGTATTGGTGTACTAGCTCCATACACGGATCAAGTCAGTACCTTTCAATTTTGTACACAGTTTGTCTTCTCAGCTGTATTCTGTACAAAAATCTATTTACTGTTATTTAATACTTAACAGCTTAAACACTTGTACAATCAGTGTAAAAAACAACAACATTTATTTGAAGTATTTTCAGCATGATATTAGCTGCATGTATAAATAACGGGTTAAGATAGAGAATGCACTCACATGTTTGAATTCATGAAAAATAATGAGCTCACCCTTGTGGGACATGTGACTTATTGTTCACAAATTCACGTTTCCTCCTACATTCTCCACAACATGTTGGTTATTTTCTAAACTTATCTTTTGAAGGTTCAGAGGATTCGTGCTGAAATGAGAAAGAAGAAAATGTTCAACGTGGCTGTAGAAAGAGTCCTGAATGTTCAAGGTTAGCCATAGTTGAATATTCTTTATTGGTTGCATAATCCGATGGTGATAATATGGAATACTCAGTAATATAAGATGCCAATAGATGGCATTGGTATATGGCAGTCATTGGTATATGGCAGTCATTAAAGCAGGGAACGCTTTGTTAAGTATCACGTCTCAATTTGCTATGCAGGTTTCAAAGATCACTACATAATTCTCTAATGTTAAATTGTGGTTGCTGAACAATTTTAAATTCTTTGCAGTGAGGCAAGGGAACAGTTGCACTAGTTTATAGCTACTGTAAACTGGATTAATATTGCAACATGGTTTTTTTTGTGAATACGCTCCTTGGCGCATGTTCGCGACATTTAAATTTTGTGATTGACCATCAGTATCTGTAAATAAAAAAAAGTAGAAGGAAAAAAGGGCCAATATTGCCTATGTCGGTCTGAAAAAACACCTTATTGTCAGTGTGTTTGTTATTAATTTATAGTGTCAGGAAAAGCTTGTTTCCTGTTACTCGACATCAGACAATTGTCTCTAGTTCTGAGAAAAAAGAATTACGCACCTGGGCCCTGTTCCATGAAACGACCTTAGCCCTAAGATCACCTTAAGTGCGTAGCTACCTTATGCACTTAAGGCAATCTTAGCGCTAAGATCGCTTCGTGGAACGGGGCCCTGGCATATAACAGGAACACAGCTCATGGTTTTATTCGTTAACAATTACCTATGTATCGATAGCCGAAACAAGCAACATTTAGTCGCCACTGATTGGAGTGGAGCTCACTAGTAAATAGTAGAGAATTTTGAATTTAATTTCTGGAACGAGAGTACTGGCGTATGCAATACAGACTGAAAATGTTTTTCACATGCCCTTGAATGTTTTGGTTTAGACATGTACCGCTACCTACAAAAAACAAACTTTAATCATAAAAATTATGACCATATGCTACTGGATCTGAATACATTGAATGATAATTATTATGTCTGTATTTAGTTTTTTTTTCCTTCATGGTGTACTAGTGTATAGAAAATCAGACACCACATAAGCACACTTTAACCTGAAAAATAATGCATGCATATAAATTTCCTGACTTGAGGTTGGGCTCAAACGACATGAAATTAATACGCACACAATTTTCCCCGTTTACAGTAAGTTTATAAAGTATACTGTATATATGGTTTATAGCTATATTATAAAGTATACTGTATATATGGTTTATAGCTATATTATAAAGTATATTGTACATATGGTTTATAGCTATATTATAAAATATACTGTATATATGGTTAACTAATTATTGCTGGCATTTGTTATGTAGGAAAGCAGTATCGTGCAATTGTGCTGAGCACTGTGCGTACGAGACACACCTGCCGGTCTGACACGAGCGAGGAGGATATCATGGACTATGGCTTCCTGTCCAACGTCAAGTTGCTCAACACCGCCATCACCCGCGCTCAGTCTCTCGTCATGGTCGTTGGAGACCCAGTGTCCTTGTGTCTGGTTGGAAAATGTCGGTAAGAAGTAGCAAATCTCTCATTTCAAAGAGGCGATACAGTGTTCTTGCTGCTCCATTTAAGCAGGGCGGCCCACCCCGCTATTGCATTTTGCCGCACCCTCCTTTTACGTTCTCCGCCCTCCTTTATTTTTCTGCGCCCCTCTTTATTTTCCAGCACCCTGTTATATTTTTCAGCATCTATCTCCGCTATTTCCAAGTGCACACTTTTTTCCACACAAAAAACCCAGAAAAACAACGATCAGTCTGCTCTAGAAGGAAACAAGCCACTTTGTGTACGAAAAAGCAATTGACAAAACATTTACGACAGTTACCGTACAGTGTAATTTAACAGTATTTTTAACAGCCTCTATTTTGTCCCATACCTGTATCCATTTATATGTTTAATACAAACAAGAAAAGTTATATTTTATTTGAGCAATGAAAACATTTTTATTTTTTACGGATTCGGCAATCTCCGATTAAAAAAAACCCACCTCAATTATTTGGTGCCAAATTTGTCAGGTGATCAGAACGGTCATTCTGTCTTTTGATTCCACAAACTATCGTCTGATATTTTGTCCTCTATTGGTTGTAACTGATGATTTTTACTTTCTGTTATTTCCGTCATTCTGTTTATTCAGCAGTTCTTTATAAAATATTATAAACTTTTCATTTTGGGGGGGATATCACCGCTTATAAAAACAACGGAAGTGGTAGTGTTTATCTTTAAAATAATTTATCTTGGGTGCCAAATAATATATACACCATCTGTACAAAAACGAAACTACTTTTTATCAGCTGGCGATAATATCACAGAGATCGATTTATAACAAATAAAAAAAAATGTATCCGACATTAGGGGATCACTTTATAAACATCTTTATTGTTTTTCGTATATCTTGAAATCTTTATTAAAAATTATAATATTAAATCTTTGATCGGTTCAGCAAAACCGGAACTGTCCATGAATGTCAGACCGTTCACTAGTTTAGTTTTTAAAAAGACGAGTCTGCTTATATTATTTATAAACTTTTTTGCACTTTTTTGTAGGCAAAATAAGAAGTATGTTTTTCCACAGAGTCAACCAACATACAACAATATGGTAACCAAGCTCCCCCACCCACCTTTTTTTTTGCTTTTTTTTTTTTTTGCTTTTCGTTTATTGGTGTTTTTTTAATGGTGTGGTGCCGCGCGGCCGCCCTCCTTTAATTTTTACCCAGCGAGAACACTGCGATATCAGCTGATGCTAAACCATATAAAGCTTATAAAGCTACTTTAAGACATTTACTCATTTACATGTTTTTCATCTAAGAATTTAGGGCCAAATTTATGAAGCCCATTTTTCTTAAATGCAGGGGTTTGAGCATTGTAAGTTTATGTAGTTACACGCATGTAAGACATAAACACGTTTTGTAAATTCTGTCTTTAAAGATCATAGAAGGAAGAATTTAAACACTGAGCCATTTATATTTCAGAAAGGTGTGGGAGTATTTTATAGAGATTTGCAGTCAGAACAGCAGTTTCCACGGCCTCACCTGGAGTCAGCTACGCTCACAGCTTGAGAGTGCGGAGATGGCCAAGACGTATGTGCTAAATCCACTGGCCCCCGAGTTTGTTCCAAACAGGCTGTTCCATGTGACAATTGGTGAAGCTGAGAACTTTATGCAAAATCAGCAGTCGTTTGCCCATTCCTCATCACAGCAACATCATGGTGCCCATCATCCAGCAGCAGCAGCAGCTTATGGTTCTCCATTAGTGACTCCGGTAGGTGTACACTATGTTGATTACTCTTCACAGTCATGCGGGGGCAAGACATAGTACAGTAGTAAACTGATCTTTTGATGCGCAGTCGGTCTATGATTGATTCCAGTCAGTGGGCCCTTTGGGCTATTTCATGTTCCATGTCAGTACACCACAAGTGGTATATTAAAGGCTGTGGTATGTGCTATCCTGTCTTTGGGATGGTGCATGTAAAAGATCTCTTGCTACTAATGGAAAAATGTAGTGGGTTTCCTCTAAGACTATATGCCAAAATTACCAAATGTTTGACATCTAATAGCTGATGATTAATAAATCAATGTGCTCTAGTGGTGTTGTTAAACAAAACAAACTTTACTTCACAGTTATGCATGGTTGGGACGTAGCCCAGTGGTAATGGGTGCGGTCTGTTTAGGATTGATTCCAGTCGGTGGGCCCTTTGGGCTATTTCTCGTTCCAGCCAGTGTTGTGTTTATATTTGACATTAGTAAACATTTGCTATATAAATAATTTTCTTCTGTTCTGTACATATGAGCCATTCATGATTTTGATTTGCCAAAAATAAGAAATACTTTAATATTTGTAGGCCATTTTTCTTACAAACGGGTCAAGTGGGATGTAGCCCAGTGGTAAAGTGCTCACATGATGTGTGGTCAGTGTGGGATCGATCCCCATTGGTGGGCTTATTGGGCTATTTCTCGTTCTATCCAGGCACTGTGATTGGTGTATCAAAGGCGTGGTATGTGCGGGTTTCCTCTCTAAGACTGTATGTCAAAATTACCATTGACATCCAGTGATTAATAAATCTGTGCTCTAGTGGTGGTGTTAAACAAAACAAACTTTTAACTTTAAATGCATTATTATCATTAACCAGCTGAGTTGGTTGAATGAATGCATTTTTAACGGGGTTTTTAGCATTTGTTACTAGCCTGACTTGACAAGTACTAGCCTCGGTTGTCAGGCTAGCATATGGCAAACTATTCTCCACTGATCCATTAACACATAACTTTGACATAGGCACCAGAAGATGAAAACAAGTGCTGGGGCCAGTAATTTATTACTTTGCCTTCCCTTCACAAAGTCCAAGATTATTCCTATGACTGGAATTCTTGAACAATTTTCTGATGGAACTGTGACAAATTATTCACACCCATATCCCAGGAAGGACCAATGTACTTTCTTAGAGCTGCAAGGCAAGAGCCCACAGAATTTTGTTCCAAACCCCCGTATCTGACCAGTATTACAATGAGACCAGTATTACAATGTAAACCTACCAGTTTTAATGCTATATTTCAGAAAAATTGCCTATGGGACTGAAAATATATTGTGAGATCCACAAATAGAAAAATATTTTGTAACGTAAATATTTTGCAATCTATATGTAGTTTGACAGTTCATTACAAACATATAACAAAATGTTAAGTTTGTTTTTTCACAAAAACTATTTTTTAATGTTCTATTAAGGTTAAGATGAATAGTTTTTTGGGTGGTTGAGGGGTGGGGAGGGGCAGTAATAATCCACCCCAAACATAAATTTGGGTATATAGGGAATAGTTATGAATTGCTGTGAGTTTTAATGGGATAAGAAAACATGATGTTTTTCAATGCCTTAATAGGACTACTACAGCTAATGTTATTAGGAGCTTTGCACAAATAGGCCTGAGACACTGGCTAAGTACAAGTTTGTATTTGGATCCTAATACAAGAAGATAGCATAATCATTGTTTTTCTTTATTTGGGATATCTGTACATTTTGAAAAGTGTTAATGGTATGAATATAGCTACTGTCGAAAGGTCAAATACACCGCGACACTCGAACCAAAAACAAAGTCCCAAGTTACACTTATACGTTACTGACCGAATGGTTCAGTCGAACTACACGATGGGTCGAAATCTTTCTCGAGCACCGACGGGGTTTGAGCCAACGGGATTCAACTGTGTATATATATATATATATATTATATAAAATTGAGGCTTATAAAACAGCATTGTTTAAAGTGGTCAGCAATTTAATTCATTATTTAAATAGATTTTTGTATTGGGTTACTTTTTGTTTGTTGCAGATGTGCCCTCAGCCATTTGTACCTTACTACTCTCTACCATTCTATCATGGACACGGATATTATGGTCCAATGATGTGCCGACCTGTTGTTCCTCGCAGACAGAATAGTCCGGTTAGCAGCAGAACGGTATCGCCTAAACCTTCATCACAGCCCGTGTCATCTGTTGGACCAAAACTGCGAATCAATGGGGTGAAGCCAAGCATTGAGCCATTTATTGAAGCGTCTCCCCTTTCTAGCCCGGGAGCTGTGCCTGTCCGAGCTATTTACAAACAGTCCAAAGGTCGTGTGATGATGATACCCCCGAGAATGCCCATGCCCTACCCTCCATACTATCCCATGATGCCTCCATATCTGTACATGCCAGAGGACCCGAGGTACAGCATGCAACCTCATCCGTACATCTTTCATGGACCACGACTACCATATCCACCAGTGTATCCATACCCAACTCATCTGCCTTCAGGCCCAGAACATCCTCACCATTCGGGATCTGTTCGTCGTGCAAGTAACTCGCCAGAAATTCCTGTAGAAAGGATCCGACCGTCAGTGGCAGGACAGCCGATCCGACTGATGCCTGGTGTTGTGCATGTTCCTCCACACTTGTTTCAGAAAGGTTCTCCAGATTCTGATCGAGGATCCTCTTATTCCTCTTCCCCAGCCATCAGTCCGCCATCTGCGCCACAGAGAGATACTGAAAGAGAGGGCACTCCTGAACGACATGCAACTCCCACCGAGTTGAGATCAACTCCCACTGAGATGAGAGGAACCCCTGTAGAAAGAATAGAACCGCCTGTGGAACGAATATCAACTCCCATAGAGAGACGTGGAACTCCTGTGTCTGAACGACCCTACAGTCCAGCAAACTACACTTCAGAGAAAATGTCAAGACATGTCACAAACAGAGATGGTGCAGAGGATGTGTTGAGAGACAAAGTGAATAGGAAGCACAGACCTGGTCAAGGAAATCTCAAGTTGAATACAGGATTCAGTAGACAGTTTAGCGATGATCTGCCAACACCTACAGAAATTGTCGATCTTGTACGAATGATTGAGGAAAGCATTGAAGAAACAAATGAAGATGCTGATTCAGCTGAATGTGCTCCAATGAGGATCGAGATCAAAACTAATGGACCTGCTAATCAGAAGCACAGGGAACAAATAGCCAGATGCTCTTCTGAATCTCCATCGTCAGATCGGAATGGAGAGAAGTTATCTTACGCTGGGGTGTTGAGGAAACACTCATTGCCTGATCCTCCAACTTCTTTAGACAGTGGCAGCATTGAGGAACAGATTGTTGACTATGAGCAACACACGCCTAGGACTCCATCAGGTTTCGTTACTCCGGGGGTCGACATAGACATGGATCCATTTGGCATCCTTAAAAGCTTAAACATTGAGGCACCTTCTCATCACGTTCAGTAAACATGGGACCACAGCATTTGTTATTAAGCATTTTATAGATTAGGTCCTCCTATGAACAGACCTAGATTCATGTATACACACTTTATTGTACAATTGGAAATCATATCCTATCCTATTTGGATAGAATAAATGTTATTACATAAGGTCATACTTTTTATAAATATTTTTTTTTTTATTCATTTTCATAAATATTTCGTTTTCTGAAACAACTCACATCCTCGCTTCCCATGCCTTCCCTTTGTAAAAGGTTATAC
This sequence comes from Gigantopelta aegis, assembly GCF_016097555.1. Lineage (NCBI taxonomy): Eukaryota > Metazoa > Mollusca > Gastropoda > Neomphalida > Peltospiridae > Gigantopelta > Gigantopelta aegis. The sequence continues at coordinate 37,036,780 of NC_054706.1, forward strand.
AATATTACCAGTAATAATAAAGAAGACATTTTTTACATTTAAAATCCCCAAACATTTTGCTCCTGCCAAAAGCAGTTCTTCACATGACAAAGTTACAGATATGAACTGTTAAATAAAAAAAAAATAGGTTGAATTTTTGTCTGGTATAATTAAAAGCAGTTACTGAAGTGTGTATACATTAGTATTTTTCTCATATTTACTTTAATTTCCACATTGCGGTATTTTATATAAAGACTTAATATTTTAAAGTACTTGTAGTATATATAATGGCAACAAATTTTCTGACCTTCCTACTTTGTTTTTCAAACATATTCTCTCAACATTATTTTCATTTGTAGCAGATTCAAATTGAATGAAAAATCATTTCACTTTCTTTTTAAATTACATGAATGATAAATACTACTTTCAGGGCAGTTGTATATTTTCAAAATACATTTACTTAAACATTTAAAATCTCAGATTTAAAAAAATAAATAAATGGCAATATCATAGCTGTATTATAGTTCATAAAATTCTTTGTTGTCTGCACTTATTTGATGCACATTCGGCACTGTGTTCATTTATGTGTATATTTATTAGTATGTTTGAAAGGTTAGACGTGAATTATGTGTAACATTTATTTGTTGGTATATTAGTAGCTTTGAGAAGTTAAATGTAAATTATGTGTAACACTTTTTAATTGATATGTATTTTGTTACTCTGGTTTTGTTATATATATTTTCTGAAAATATATTTAATTGTTAAAGAAACATATAAGATGTGAAGTGGTTTCTTCTTCTTTTTCTGAACATTTCAAGATCTGGTTTACAAAAACAAAATCCCAAAAGACATAGTTAACTGTATTTTCACGATTTGCAGTTTGATTTCACATGCTGAATAAATCCTAGACCTATAGGTCCTAGACCAATGAAATCTGGTTCATAAATGCATCTTTGAATGTTCATATTGATGCATGTTAAAAATATATTTTTAAAAATATACATTGTATTAAATGTAAATTTTTAATTATAATTCTTTGCAATTAGCTAAATGTATTTGTTTAAATTCAATCGGATTAAAGGTGCTGTCTTAAAGTGGCATAACGTCAAATTCACTTATTATTTATTAATTTTTGATTTAAAAATGTAATATTATACCTTCAACTATATGCCCATTAAAAATTACAATCAAATAATTTAATTTACACCCCCCCCCCCCCCCCGAAAAAAACAAAACCAAAAACCCCAACCCCAACAAAAAAACCCAAAAAAAAACGACTCCAACTTTTATTGGATAATTTTAAGAGGAATACCAACGGAATCGGACGTGTTAACAGTCAGTGTGCCAGGTTTTGTGGATTTTCCAATTTAACAAGACTTGTTGCAATGTTATAAGACAGGAATCCGATTGTACTGAATACGACTGTTTATAAGCACATTTCAATTTCAATATTTCAGTTGTTTATGTAACGTTTATATTTGGGATTGGTGAATTTGTAGTTAGTCACATATAAATGTAAAAGTAGCAAAATATGACCCCTGTAACTAATATACTGTAACTTTAATAATGAATATCCCATCACAAATTTCTTTTATAAAATTAATAAAAAAATTAAGTTTAATTGATAATTTTTTGAGATGAATATATGGGTACAGCTATGAGTGACACCTAGTCAGTTATATGAGAGGCAAGACCGTTAATTCTACAGAATTGTCGGTCTTTGCCAGGAAACGTTAGTAATAACTCCCACCTGCTCCACTCTCACCTGGTAAGGTTCAGGAGAACAGTCTTTTTTTGCTCATGGCGAAGACTGGAATTATTGTCCTTATAGTAAATTTTAACTAATTACAGGGATGTGAGAGCTATGTGAAAACGCGTAAATGCATTTTTCCATTTCGTCGAAAAAAACAAAAACATGATGTTCAATACTGTTGACCACACAAGGTTCATTTGCCTGTTAATATATTAGCCTGTTAAGTTGTACACTATAAAAACAGTTGCGACAAGACTTGTTTTATTAAAGTAGTTGAATGTATATTTAAACAAAAAAGTGAATTTATTAAAACCATAGTCATGTGCACATTTTGCATTTATTTTAGTAAATGATGTTACAGGATGGGAATGTATGAATGCAGCTTTAATGTGGAGTTGTAATCACATTTAATCAAGATTTGGTATTCCTGTCATTGAAGTGTGGCCATTTCATATTTATGCAAAAATATCTACTGTTTATACAACTATAAATGTTATAACCATTATAGTCTTGGATATATGAAAGTAATTTTTTTTCAGATTTTTGTGTTCCAGATAAATTTCTATTGTGATATTAATTGATGCATTGTTACACATGTATGTACTGTATTAATTGTTTGATGGGTTGAGGAGGTGGTGTGTTTTTTGATGGGTTGTTGGTGTTGTTTGGGGTTTTTGGGGGGGAGGGGCAGTAATTAGCTGGAGAAAATTAATTGTTTAAAATCTAGTACTAATGGTGATAATGTGATTTGAATATACTAGTACCTACATATTGGGCCAAGGGAAAAACCACAATCTCCTAATAGTGTTTTGAATAGCCATTCTTTACCTGTCACTATGAGGACAGGAAATCATTATAAAATTAATAAACAGTAACCCAGAGTTATACAAGAAACAGATAGTTCAAAATATATTATTTTAGATTGTTGATAGCAAAACATGGCAAAAGACTATAAGAAAATGTTCTCACTTTTATTAAAGATTAATGATATTGTGTTGGGAAGTGCGTATAAGAACGGTGTACTTTGGGGGGGGGGGGGGGGGGGGGGAGCAGTCTCTTACTTTGAAACATAATAAGAACCCTGGTGAGAATGTTTTAACCTTTCTGTTATTGTCAGCATATTTGTAAGAAAAATATTTTCACTGGAATACATTTTATGATGTGCATCAGTGACCACAGACAAGTTATTTTTTTTACAAACTCCCTTGTCTACATATGATCCTTTTACTGTGAATCTTGTCAGAACAAAAGAAAGTTATGTAAATGTGTTCAATTCTTGCTTGTGCACATACACACCGTAAAACACAGTAAAACAGTGAACAGGCAACGTGTAGTTGGTCACCATTAGATGCAGTTGCCATTAGTAGTCCGGATTAGATGCAGTTCTGCTTGATGGCTGTATTACTCCTGGGACACAACCAGCTGGAACTATAGAGCCACACACTGCTGTTATTACCATAGAAACATATTTATGTCAAATTATTTGTTAACCTAGCCATTATGTAGACTGTACTATGCTTTTATAAGTGGTATATTGTTCACGACTCAAAAAATTGAGGAAAACAAGAGGCAATTGCCACTCAAAATATACAACATGCTTTCTGATAATCATTTTCACATGCAGCTTTTGCTTTCCATCTAAAAGTATTAGAGAGCTATTCAGCTTATGAAATTAGTTCTAACTGTGTCGATATTAGGATGACCAATTTTTAAATTGGCCTTAAAAATTGTGTTTCAGGGAACATGCTGAAATATGTTTAGGTAGGGTAGGTCGGCTGGGTTTTTAAAATAATATTTTTTTATAGCTTCATTAATCCCGGCAGATCCAGTTATAAGAAAAGAAGTTATGTATGCACTCTTTTCGCCTATATATTAATGAAAAATTGAAAACGAGATACAATACATAGCAAAACAAATTATGGTCAACCCTTTTTTCTGGGTAAGGTCGGATTCCTGAAAACACACAAATTTTAAAAAATAGAAGCACAAAGGAAAAGAAATGTAAATGATTTGTAAAGTTACATAAAGTTCGACCAAAGTTTATATCAGTCTAGAACTGTTTGTCAGTTTCTAGTATTTGTTTCCAGATTAAAAAGTTAAAAGCAGATATTACTTTCCATTCCACAAAATGGATTTGAAGCTTTTTTACATTACAGAATCAATAAAACGGTCCTGAATTGTACCATATTAGTCTTGTTATAGTATCAAACACTGAAACACATAGAGCCATATCTTAGTACTATATTATGCCACATGCCAGTGACATTTAGACCATTTTTGCTAGTTGTATGCTGGAAACATGTTACTGCTTCTGTAATAAGATTAGTATTTGTAATATGTAAATATACAACATAAATACAAGGATGAAACTAGAATAATATTTGACGGTGTAATGAGAGCTTAGATAAGATTAGCCTAGCCATTATGTAGATTATACTACACTAGTGTAAGCGGTATATTACTCCAGGCTTGAAATTGTATAGCAATATATTGTTTAGCACCAGTGCCAAGAACATCCAGTGCCTAATTCTAATATAAGTAAACACTTCAAATTGCTTGTGTGCAGGAGAGCATAATTTAGGTCAACATTAACAATACACAATCATAGTAAAATATATGTAGATTCAATTTGTGATGTTTTTCATTAATGTTTTGTTTCTTGAATTGAAATGCAAAAGATAGTCTGTTACAAGAACAGGTTTGGCAGTGGAATGTGACAGTTTGGCAGTGGAATGTGACAATGTGGAATGACTTCTAATAGTTATGAGCCAAATTTACGAAGCCTGTTTTTTCTTAAATGCATGTGTTTAAACATTATAAATGTAGGTAGTTACATGCGTGTAAGACATAAACAGGCTTTGTAAATTCAGCCCTATATTTTTAGTTTACTGAAAACTTATCTACCACAAATTAAAATGCGATTTATAAAATTATAAAGCTTTAAGAGTTGTTAGAACCTATTTTATGAACTTGAATGTAAAATATAATAACAAATTGAAAGGTGATTTATGAAATTAAAAGGCTGTAAGAGTTACTAGAACTGAGAACTTACAATAACAGACTTGTTAAAAAGGTGATTGCAGCCATTACTAGATTTCATAACTTCTGAAATTGAGAAATGTGAAGAAAATATACCCATTGTGGAATATTTTCAAAATATATTTATTTCATTATGATGAAATCTTTGGAATAAATAACTATAAATTTTTAGGTTTCACCAGGGATTTTATACACTCATAAAAAAAAAAGTCAGGGTTTGTTTAGTTTTTTTCTGTATTATTCATTTCATACATTTTGTTTGTGAGTGGTAGTTACATTGCATGCATTGGAAGGGTGGGTGGGTGTAAATTTGCATATGATGAATTTAATTTATGTCAGTTATGAAATATGTTTGCATTGGGATTTGTCTAGACTGAACAGTGACAAAGTCCTGGATTTTACAGCAATCATTATATGGTTAGAAGTAGATGTACCATTTATGTATCATCAGAATACTGAAGAGTATATACTATTGTTACTTCAGATTAAGGCTTGCTTGCCATAAACGTGATTCTGTGTACAGAAATGTCCTTTTTCATATCTGTGTTTTCACAAGCGGATTGGGTCACATGTCGAAGTGTATCTTAGTTCAAAAGTAAACACTTCATGTTACGATGGTCACCGTTCTGAAAAACTTATGCAAAAACAAATCGCTCATTAATTGACTTTTTTTTTTACTTCTCCAGCATTCTGAATGCCTGTGCGTGGAATCGTGTATATGAAATAGGTACTATGTAATTGTATATGCATTATATTGATAAATTTGTGCACGGAAATGCATTGATGGGAAGCAGGCCTAGTATTTGCGAACAGATCCCCTGAACATCGGGAGTCCAAATCTGACAAAAGCTCAACACAGTCTGTACATTGTACAGTTAGTGAGTAGGTCTGTAGGGATAGATCGTTCCAGACTGCTTTGTGTTGTTTGAGGTGTATAATACAAGACAGCAGATCACATTTGTTATGTATGAAGCACTGTGTAATAAGATCTTATACATGTAAGTATGTAAAATATTTTGGTTTGTTTGTTATATTTAAATATATTTTTTCTTTGCTGTGTTTTTTTTTGTGGTGTGGCAGCCATTTTTCTGGCCCATCTGCTGAGAGCAAGTCACATGATTCTGGTGTCAGAAGTACAGTAGAAAACAAAGCTCTTGCTTGTGGTCTAAAGGTATTAGCATGCAGGAAAATCAGAATAGTCTGTATAAAAGTTAGTTAAAATAACTTACTACTCTAATAAATAAAAGCCCACAATTTTTTTTCTCTCTTGCATGTTACATTTGCCAGTTGAGTTTTCAGTATGTTTTACTGAAGAGAAGAGTGGATGACGGGCTCTATTCATGGATGGCGATTGCTAGCAGATGAATGGTGGCAGCTGGGGTTTGCCATTCACCTTCTTCTTTTTTGGTGTCATCTGGCAGACTGTAAATGTCAATAAGGGACATTCCAGTTGTGTCTCCCCTCCTCCCCCAATCTCCTAACTTTACAGGCCTGAACATTTAAAATGTTTTACCATCTCCGTGAGTAACTGGAAAGTCTTGGCATTGAATCACTCCTTCCATCATGGAGACTTCAACTAGTGAATGTAACATGCATGAGAATAGTGTATTGTAGTCATATATATCCAAGTACAAGCATTATTGAACACCTTTCGGAATTCAATATTGCCTGGTATGTGTTGTCCTGTCAGAGGGTGCAATAAAAGATCCCTTGCTATTAATGTAGTGGGTTTCTTCTTTAAGACTACGTCAAAGTGACCAAATGTTTGATATCCAATAGCCAATGATTAATAAATCTGTTCTCTAGATGTGTCATGAAACAAAACAAATTTTAACTTTTTTATCAACTAGTGAATGTAACAGGCAAGAGAATATATTGTAGTCATTCATATATATATATATTATATATATTATCTGTCTATCTATAGTCTGTCCCATTCTACAAAAAAGTTTTTTTTATAAATGTTTGGTTTGACATTAAAAGAAAAGTAAGTGTTTTGGAAATAACCAAAAAATACGAACTATTTTTGTGTGCAATTTAGAACAGTCGGCTTAGAAATAAATAACTTGTAGTAAATTTCATAGTATGAAAGAAAAAACAAAGTTCCGTGAGAGTGACTGTAAGTACAAGCATTATTAGACACCTGTCAGAATTTATATTGCCTTTATAAAGGTGCCACTGGGTTTTATCCACAATAACAGGTTTGCTGTTATATTACTTTAGACTTAGAAAGAATATTAGTTTAAGCTGTTAATAGTTTAGTGGAATCCTGATTCTGTGGACATGTGAAATACATTCAGCAGATGTGGCCATGTAAAGTGTTAGGATTGCTGCACCAGTTTCTTTAGCTTGTAGTGGCAGCAGAGTTTGTATTGTAAACTTCTGGATGCTTATGGTATTAAAGTTATATTATTCTTCTGTCACGTTTTATTTGTTTATATGTTTATACATCTGTTGCTTAGTGAAAGTAATCCAATGACAGGCAAGGCATGTTGCACTGTGGTGACTCATAAAAGGTGAATATTTATTTTCCTCTGGATCATACTATATATTAATACATGTATTGTAAATTTTAATGTTTTGGTGCAAACATTTATAGAATAAGTTTTAAATTTAAGATTATTACCAGCTATAACTGGTGATAAAAAGAAATGGAATGTGCAGTTTCACAAACTACAAAACAAACTGGACTATGGGTCTGTTGATAGAAATGTTAATTTTTTTTTTACTGAAATATGTAATATTCACTGGTACCATAAGAGTACAAGACGGGAGGGTGCAATTGCCTCCTAAACCCCTGGAGAAAATACTCAAATTCAGGCAAAAACAAGATATAGCTGGTTGAAAGTAATGCTAATATGAATAAATGTAATCCAGATTTGGGCACTTTTGTTTAATTTGGTTGAAAATTAGCCTGTCCCCTTTAAAAAATGGGAGTCTGTACGCCTATGACTGGTACAAGTATCTCTGTAAGGAAAAACAAAACATGAAAGTTAATAATCTTTGTTTAATTATTTTCAACATTTCAAAACATTTTACTATCATAAAACAACTATACTCAAGTGCTCAATAACCACAACAAAGACAATAATTATTCAAAATCAAATTAAAAATAATTTTTATGAAATATTAAAACATTCCCAAAGAAAAATATGCCTCAATAGAGATCAAGAATAGATGAGTGAACTAATTGTGTGCAGACTTCGATACTAATGAAAATGGTTATTTGTACAATTATAAATCAAACACATACTTGTGAACAAACCCAATATCTGACATAATGCCACTTTAAACTTTTATTTTCATAGTTAAACCTTTTATACCAGTATTTTTCACTGGTCAATAATGCCCCTCACATCAATTCTCCAAACAATACCAAGACATAAACTGGATAATAAATATTATTAAATATTTAAAATGTCAACAACCATATTTATTGCAGCTAGTGGCATCTACAATCCTAAGTTATGTAAAAGATGAACCTTAATAGTAGAGCAAACATCCAAAGATGATGGGGTATAGGACCTGGACTGGTATGTACTGTCATGTACATGGCATCAACAGATTTTCTTTCATTCTATAGCAGGATGTAGACCAGTGGTATTTCTCATTCCAGCCAGTGCTCCACAACTGGTATAACAAAGGCTGGTATATACTATCCCGTCTATGGTATGCTAATTAAAGAGAGTAGATGTACATTTTTGTAGCTCACGAAGTGGTCTTTACCTATATAACTGTATATAAAGATGTGTTGAGTGCATCGTTCAATAAAACATTTCTTCTTTTCAGTCACAAATGTTAAAATAACCATATGTTAGAAATCAAATAGCCATAGTTTACGTTTTATGAAGTACATATAGTGGAAAGTAGATCGATGGACAAGTAGCAAACTGAAAGTTTGTTTTGTTTAATACACCACTAGAATACATCGATTTATTAATAACTGTCAAAGATTCTTTAGAGAAAACCAACATTTTCCCATTACAACAAGGGATCATTTATAGTCATGTTCCCACGGACAGGACAACACATACCATGGATTTTGATACACTAGGGATGAAGAAAAAGCCAATCGGAGAGAGTTCCAGATGACCAAAGCACCCCATACAAGTGTTCTGCCAACTTGGCTAAATCCTGCCCCCATTTTTACCTGAAGTGTTGATGGATTGATTAGCCTTAATACTGATAGACATGGGGGGGTGGGGGTGGGGGTGGGGAGGGGGTCTGTCCCAATCGGTGTCCTATGACTGGTACATCAAAGGCTTTATGTGTTGTCCTGTCTATTGGAAGTTCCTATTCTGCAGAGATAGGGTATGTGTCAGCAGCTAAATAACTACATTGGCCACCAAATAGCAGTGATTTAAAATGTGCTGACGACGCATATGCCTTTCTAGTCCAAAGTAGTGAATATTCATTTTAAAATCCAATAGTGTATCCAGAAAAAATGTGGGATGTGTGTTTGAGCAGTGCATATATACTGATGGAAAGAAATGAGGAAACGCATAAATAGAATATCAAACATTGACGGCAACCAAAACTGTCATCCACAGTATCAGGAAGTTAACTGTTACAGGAAGGGAATCCCACATTACAGACATTCAGTCCCAAACCACATCTTTGTATTTTATACAGGCATAACTCGAAATCGAAACAGTTTTTACATGCCTGCATCCTTTCAAGGTTCAGGCATATCCCCCCCGCCCCCCCCCCCCCCCCCCCCCCCCCCCCCCCCCCCCAGCCCGACTCTGGCATGGTCAGTAGCTGGTCCAGGCAACAGGCGTTACTACTCGGCATAGAATTAAATTTGACCTCCGATACCACACGTTCCCTTATTTTTTTTTTCCATTAGTATATGGTTTTATCAGTATTTTTGTAAAACTAAAAACAAAAACAAAAACACAACTTGTGCATCTTATGCAACATATTTCCTTGGCTACTATATCCGACTATATATGTTATTAGTCACTGAAAATACAACCAATCAAATCAAAAGCACACCTAAAGTAACTTGACTAGCTCAATATATATGTATTAATATGCCAAAAAGGCTTGTGATCTGTATATATAATATATAATCTAAATGCTCTCTTCCAATACAGAACTATAGGAAAAATGAATCCAAATTTAATATTAATTGGGCAGTCTCAAAGTTGTATAACAACCAAAAATATTTATCAAAGTTGGTTTTATATAATACTGTAAATAGATTTGTTAATACATTCCTCTCTTTCTTTAATAATACACATGCACTGCCAATAAATTTATTTGGCACAGTAAATAAGACAAACTGATCAGGCATTAGAAGAGCACTGCTGAAGCAATACAAATCAATTTTCTTATCTCCTAAGTTCAAGGGCCGTAACCCACAATTTGGCAAATCTCTATGAAAGTTAAACTTGATATGTAACTCTACAGGATAATGCTGTGTATACACAAAGTTACTGCTCAATATCTTGTAAAAAAAAGTCTGGTGTATGTGGGACAGAAAGACAAACAAAACATACACACAGTTAGGGGACTAATAATAAATGCATGAACACATAATACCTAGTCAATAGGCAAACTTCTTGACACCAAATTAATTACTATATACATGGATTAGTTATCACAAAAAAATATTCCGGATCCAATCAAAAGTAGAAGCGACCTACTTAAAAAGTAATTCGACTAGCTGAAAATGTGCATTAATATCACAAAAGGGCCTGTGATTTGTCTATGTAATGCAGATACTCTCTTCCAATGTACAAGAGAACGAATCCTGATCCAAATCCAAAGAGTGTCCTCAGTTTAGGATTTTGTATCAACAAACTCTTGCATGTGGCCCAAAACAGAACAGAACCAAAGTTGAAGAGAAATGACCCAAACACACTGTACAGTATTCGCCTCTGGGTTGACGCCTTCTGAAGATGTGGACGCCCAAACATGTAGAGGCCGATACCAATGTGGGCATTGAACCACAAAGTGTTGGCAATCACGATATCTCTGTCATCAAACATCCTGAAAAACACATTTGTAATGTATCAGTGAACCCAGGAATCGAAACACACACTAGTCTGATGCTCAGTACAAAAGTAAAAATAGTTTTTATACACTTTTCAAAAAAGCTGGGCATAATATTTCATGCAAACCATCCTTCTGTTTGCATGTCGGTTAAGTAAAATTAAATTTACATAAACTGCCATCTGGTAAACAATTACAAAGTCATCAAGTAATAATTCAATTTCCGTTACATTCATTACAATATAACATCATCCCAATCATCCAGCTGTAGCAATGGGAGTTTGTTCATTACTAGAACGAAAAAATTAAAGAAAGAAACGTTTTATTTAATGACACACTCATTATTCACAATCACATATTCCATGTTTCAGATTACTATACACCAATGAATGTTTGTGGGGGGAGGGGGTGTCTGTAGTTGTTTTATAAATCTATACCAATTACTGTGGATCATCTGTATTTTAATGGCGCCTTATATATTTTCCTGAAGCAACATAACATGACTCATTGACAATGTGGTTGACCTCCTCCCTCCAATATAAAATCCTGGCTAAACCAGTGGACTAAACAAATCTGGTAAACTTTGCAGGTTCTTAAAAAAAAAGGAACAGTACACGTATATTACTACTTTTGCTAGTGTATGTTCTGAGGGGGTTTCAGGGGTTAACACCCCCTGGTCAAAGTTAAAGGTTGTTTTGTTTAACAACATCACTAGAGTACATTGATATATTAATCACTGGCTATTGGATGTCAAACATTTGGTAATTTTGACAGTCTTAGAGAGAAAACCTGCTAATTTTTCCTACTAATAGCAAGGGATCTTTTATATTCACCATCCCCCCAGTCAGGATAGCACTTACCACAGTCTTTGATATATCAGTCGTGGTGCACTGGCTGGAACGTAAAATAGCCCAATGTACCCACCGATGAGGATCAATCCCAAACTGACTGCGCACCAAGCGAGTTTTTTACCACTGGGCTACATCCTGTCCTCCCCCTGCTCAAGCAAATTTTATTTTTTAAATGTATTATCCGGGGCAGCATGTCTTAACCCCCAATAGAAACTGTACTCACCAGTCTACCCCTCACCCACCCTACATAAATTCATGCATAGATGCCTGCTTTGATATACCAGTTATACCCAACTTGTTGGTAACTGGTTGGGTAGAGGAAAAAAAATCTGTGAATGGGTACACCTAAGTGATTTGATTTTAAGGGTCACAGGATTAAAAAAAAATTCTTCTGTGTTTTTTGTTTGATCATCCCAATTAGTGCCCCACACCAGTGGTAGGGGCCCTCACATTAAAGGTCGTAGTGTGTACTGTCTTGTGCTTTGTCGTCATGTTTAGATTATTGCTATGTAGGGAAAGCGGGTTTCCTCTTACTACCTAACGATAAAATGTCGATAAAACGTCAAGACCCTTAAAACATCATACACACACGTGACGCAGTGCACTTCTTAAATGTACAAAAACAAAGCCTCAAAGGTGCCTTTCAAATAAAAACCAACCATCTAAAACTCCTTGGATTCATTATATTTGCAGAAAAAAGCTGGTAACTTAGTCCTCCAATAGACGGCAATATTTTAAAACAAATGTCATCTTTTGACACTTTTTGTATTTGCTGCAAAATATTTGTTTTCATCCCCGACTTTTCATCTGCAGAGTCGCTGGATGTGGCCATATTTCGTGATTTAATTATTTCCGCTTTTCATCGAGTGCACTCGGAATATCACGTTCTTGAGAAGTCTATCTAAAGGAATAGTTACTATTTTGCATTTATTATTATTATTATTTGTTTTACTAACGTACATGAGTCTTTTCATATATTCATTTTAACATTATTATATTTTCTTCATTTGTGCAGTCCAAATTGTCTTTATTTTTACCTCTTAGGACAAATAGTTTTTTGTTTGTTTTTTTTAATTATTATTGTTTAGTTTTTTTTTTGTTTTTTTTTGGGGGGGGTGGGTGTTGTTGTTGTTTGTTTGTTGGGGGGGTTTGTGGGGGTGGTGGTATTTTTTTTTTTTGTTTTTTTTATTTGTTTGGGTGGTGTGTTACAAGATGTATTTTCTAAGTGTTGCAGTCGAAGTTGACATTTCCTAAGGGACCGTTCAACAATTGAATAACGCTTCAATAGATAGTAGGTATCACCGGAGTGTGTGTGTGTGTGGGGGGGGGGGGGGGGCACCAATCTAATTAAAATTAGCTCCACAGGCTAATTACCAGTAGAGCTAATTTTAATCAGATTGGGGGAATCATGAACCTATATTTTGTCAAGAGCTACGTTTAAAAACGTCTTTAAAACAATCATCTGATTTTTTATTTATGAAGTAAAATGCAGTGAGTGATTTTTATTACATACATGTACATGTGTGCTCCTTTGATTGTTTTTGAATAGAATGGTATATATATATAATCCATTGTTTAACAAGTTTCGATTTCTGTCGTCATATTATTTAGTTTGATCATGTATTAATAGACCACAATACGTGGCACAAACCATTTATACTGTTCATGTATTTATGAATAAACTTATTTGATTTGATTTGATTCGATTTGTTCTGTTGGAACCAGTTTACTGGAAAAGGCAACCAAACACCGGAGTGTGTGTGGGGGGGGGGGGGGGGACACCAATCTAATTAAAATTAGCTCCACAGGCTAATTACCAGTAGAGCTAATTTTAATCAGATTGGGGGAATCATGAACCTATATTTTGTCAAGAGCTACGTTTAAAAACGTCTTTAAAACAATCATCTGATTTTTTATTTATGAAGTAAAATGCAGTGAGTGATTTTTATTACATACATGTACATGTGTGCTCCTTTGATTGTTTTTGAATAGAATAGTATATATATAATCCATTGTTTAACAAGTTTCGATTTCTGTCGTCATATTATTTAGTTTGATCATGTATTAATAGACCACAATACGTGGCACAAACCATTTATACTGTTCATGTATTTATGAATAAACTTATTTGATTTGATTTGATTTGATTTGTTCTGTTGGAACCAGTTTACTAGAAAAGGCAACCAAACAAACGTCAACAAATCGATGAAAATGAAAGAACTTGCAATAATTAGAACTGAACGAAACCAGCGTCATTCCAAATTCCATTTATCAATTGGTCTGATCTTTGTTTCTTTTTTTGTCATAATAAAGTTCAGTGTAACTGAAGATTTGTAATAAATATGTTGGCACTGAATCATGGATGTCACCGGTAATTTATTTTAATGAAGATCTTTTTTTTTATATAGTTCTCTAAGTGTTTGGGGTTTTTTTTCATCTGTATATTCAAAACATTAATCAATTTAAAAAAAAACGATTTGTCCTCACAGGCAAAAATAAAGGCAATTTAGACTACTAATTAAAAAAATATAATGTAGGCCTATAAATGTATATGTAAAATCTCTAATATACGACAGTAAAATTGGGTTCTGCTGCATGAAGTGTTCATGAAGGCTGTGAGGACTAGAAAAACAAAACATGTTAAAGAAAAGAGGGGCGGAATCTAGCTCTCGCTTGGTTAGCTCGAGTTACCTCTACCCCCCCCCCCCCCCCCCCACCACACACCCTTTATTGATATGCTGTATATATTGCAACATATCAATAAGGGGAGGGCTAGAGGTTACTCGAGCTATCGCCTGGTGTGCTTTGTATCAATCAATCATTTATTTCCGTATGTGACATACAGACGAACAATAATATCAACAGCAAGGGAAAAAAACAAAACATGTTATAATGGTTACAATATCCTAGCACAATTATACTTTATATACTAGTAACAATATTTAATAATTAAGTGACAATGTCATTAGGTAAGAGGTCTAGCAACTGAAAGTAGAAAACGTCTTTTTTCAAAGAGGGGCGAGGCGTAGCCTAGTGCTACAGCGCTCGCTTGATGCGCGGTCGGTTTGGGATCGATTCCCGTCAGTGGGCCCATTGCGCTATTTCTCGCTCTAGCCAGTACTACCCTGTCTGTGGGATAGTGCATATAAAAGATCCCTTGTTGCTAATCGAAAAGAGTAGCCCATGAAGTGGCGACAGCGGGTTTCCTCTCTCAATATCTGTTTGGTCCTTAACCATATAATCGTAAATAAAATGTGTTGAGTGTGTCGTTAAATAAAACATTTCTTTCTTTCTTTCTTCAAACATCTCATGGCAATACAGTCCTATGATTGGGACAATATGTGCTGGGCAGAGACGTGGAAAGAATAGTTTCTCGGTGTCTGTTAATTGAGTTGATGCTGAGTGTCGAAGGATGATGAAGATCGAGTCTCCTCGGTGGACCATTTCTCTATTTGGATTTGATTCGTCCCAACTAGTGCCCCACGACCGGTATATCAAAGGTCGTGGTATGCGCTATTTTGTCTGAGGGATGGTGCATATGAAATATCCTATGCTGCTAATGGGAAAAATGTAGCGGATTTTATCTTAGACTAAGTGTCCACAGTTACCAAATATTCGACATCCAATAGCCAATATGATTAATATATCTGTGCTCTAGTGGTGTCGTTAAGCATAAATTCTAACTGGATGCTTTTTGGTTTTTAATAATTAAATATTGATTTGAAAATGATACTTAACTTTTGATCCCCCACCCACCCCCAAACCAGGTGCGTGTGCAGGAAATTGTGCATGAATGGGTGTAGACTGCTGCGAGCTAAGTTTCGGAGGGGGTTCAGGTAATGTTTCCCGGGAAATATATTTAAAAAAAAAAAAAAAAATTCGCTTGAGATAACGCGCCTATATACGAGGGTTGATTGATAAGTTCGTGGCCTAAGGTAGAAGGAGTCAGTTTTACAAAATCAAGTACAGTCATTTTTCAACATAGTCCCCTTCTACATTAACACACTTAGTCCAGCGGTCATGGAGCAGATGGATCCCTTCTGTGTAGAAGGCGCCATTTTGGGTCCTCAGAAAGTGGTCCACAGCATTCATAACATAATCATGACATCTGTGGCAAAATGATGACCACCGAGCTCCTTTTTCATTTTCGGGAAGAGGTAGTAGTCAGAGGGAGCCAAATCTGGAGAATAAGGTGGGTGTTCCATAAGTTTGAATCCACATTTCTGGATAGCAGCCATGGCCACTGTAGACGTGTGTGCCGGAGCATTGTCCTGGTGGAAGAGTACTCCTCTTGTCAGCTTTCCACGCCGAATCTGCTTGATTTTCTCCCGTAGCTGTCTCAGAGGATCAGCATAGTAGGCCCCAGTGATAGTGTGACCCTTGTCTAGGTAGTCCACCAACAGCACTCCTTCTGCATCCCAGAAAATTGAGGCCATCACCATCACAGTCTTGGCTTTCTTGGGAGGCGAAGAACCTGGATGTTTCCACTGCTTCTATTGTTGCTTCGTCTAGTTGGAAATGATGGACCCAGGTCTCATCCATAGTCACAAATCGCCGAAGAAATGGCAAGGTTTTCTCTTGACATGTTGAGCCGAGTCCGTTTCAGATCAGGTCCAAGGAGCTTTGGGACCCAACATGCTGACACCTTGGACATTTGAAGTTCGTTGTGGATGACTGCATGGACGCGTTCCTGGGAGATACCCAACTCAGTGGCAATGTAACGCTCCGTTACTCGTCTGTCTGCCATGATGATGTCATGAATCTTGGCAATGGTCTCCTGTGTGGTGACGGTGACTGGCCTTCCCGGACGGGGGTTGTCTTCCAGACTCTCACTGCCACGTTTGAATTCAGCAGCCCACTTCTTCACCATGCTGTATGAAGGGTCATCCTCCCCTATTGTGATCACCATGTCTTCATGGAAATCCTTGGGTGTTAAGCCCTTGGGACCTAGGTAGTGGATGATCGCACGATGGCTGATGTTGTCCATATTATCAGAAACCACCGATGCTCAATGTTTACTTATCTCTAACAGAAAAACAACTCAAGTTAGTAACTTCAAACATTCTGTGTAATCGTTCAAAAAGTTGAACTGCACTCAAATTCAGTGAAACGTGTGCTGCTCATGTACTTCTGCCTTAGGCCACGAACTTATCAATCACCCCTCGTATAACATTTCGTACAAAACCGATGCGCCCTCCCCCCCCCCCCCCCCCCCCCCCCCCCCGATCGTTACGTAATTGTTGAACGGCCCCTTTGCGAAGTTGTGGCATTCTCCAGATACGGCACAATGTCTCTTTTTTATGTTATACATTTAAAGTATTACTTATTTGACCCTTTTTGTTGGAGAACTTTCTTTTCTTCCAGTACAGACGTGAACAAATGTTGACCAATCACTATCAGTGAATCATGGGTCTCTCTGCACTCGAGAGGTGGCGTTTCAAAAATGTGTAGGGCATATGACACACTACATTTGTTAATGGGAAAACAACCAAACCAAATATTTACATTTCAATATAAAAATATGTAAATAATTTTGACTATTATGCAATTTTGATTTACCTCTTTAAAAAGTAAACAACCGTGAAGAGAAACTGTTAACGAAAAAAACTAAACCAAACGATAACAATGCCAGATACCGTTGGCTGCGCAGGGCAATGTTCGCAGAATTTTAGTTTTAGTTTGTATTTCCTTTGATGTCAGAGTTGAAAGGGTCTTAATTTTTTAAGTTGACGTTTGTTTATTAATTTGACAAATGTGTAGATAGAGAAGCACCTTGATGCTTCCGGGTGTTTCCACATAGACATTAGGCACAATGGATTTCATATGATGACTATTTAGTGTACTGTTTACAGCAAAATGCCGCTACGGCGAAGACGAGATGCCACCGAAGTGAGCTGCTGCATCAAATATTTGATGTTTGCCTTCAATGTTCTCTTCTGGGTAAGGAAAAGTTTTAATTTCATAAACAGGTTGATGTGTTTATAACTTTTTTCTTTTTCTTCGTTGTACTATTGGGCCTCAACCATTGTCACGGTGTTGATAAGGGAGAGGATAAAATGTGTGAATCATTTGGGGTTTTTTTTAGGGTGAAATGATCGTGAGTCTGACACCATTAGTCACAATGTTCTAGTGTCTTAGATCACAGTTAATGTTCTTTTAATATCTTTGATGCATAAAACGATTATAGCTACTATACAGTAGTTTGTATTTCTTAACTTTAATTTTGTGTATTTAATTAAATTATAAGTACTTTAATCTTTATCAGAAAAAAATATGGTGAATATCTTCAAAATTAGACCATGACTGACAGGGTAACTGAGGGTTAAAAATTAACATGAATTTGATGAAAACCATATTCGCCAGCAGGGCCAGTTGAAGACAGATCTTACTGGCCCTTCTCAAATTCAAGTAGCCCTCCAATTATCACATTGTAATTTAACTGCACAGCCAAAATCGAAACAAGAATGTTCATTGTTGAAAAATACTAATAGTAGGCTTATACAGTCTGCTTCAAAAGGAAACCGATGAATTGGCAAGTAACTTCATAATAAATAAAGTTAAAATTCATATAGAAAACAATTCTTAAGTTTTAAATCAATACCAACTCAAATTAAAAAAAATTGAAAAAAGAAATCCAGTATAAATAAAAATATTTCTTTATAAATTACCATTACATTATAAATATTAAATCTCATTTTTAATACAGGAGTGAAGACGAAATGCATGCAGTTTGGCTTGCATTGTCTCTGACGTACACAAATAATGCAGTACAAAGAGATTAACGGTAGAACTGCGCATGCTGTAGTATAATGTATATTATAAACTAGTCTGTGGGTGGCAGTCCTCTTTGTGGCGATACAAGAGGGATGGAATAAACTGGCAATGTCGCGGGGTAAAATCTCCAGTAAAGGATTTCCTCAAGAGTGGCTGTCCTATACATAAAGCACACACAGTGTGCATTTAATTTTGATATTGTACATGGTACAATAGTAGGTTACTAATAATTTAGTAATAAAATAAATATCGAAAGAAAAATAAATCTGTGAAAAAAACAAAAAAGATTTTACCAAAATATATGATGTACTTAGTTATTATATTACAAAGCATAAAAAACATACTTATTGTTTATTACAGTAATATTTGGACAGTTATGTCATCATGTAAATCTTGGTGTCACTTTAGATCTGATCTGTTCTTATTTCATGCAACTCACTTAAACTTAAAACAATACCGACAATGACAATCAATTAACTGAACTTTGGAATAAGCCCTGTAGTAATGGACATTTTTTTTTTTTTTTTAAATGTGCACATGCACTCAGATTAGAGTAAGTTAAAACTACAAGATAGATTTTGAAATTTGCCCCCAAATAATGTAAGCTAATTCAATATGATTCCTTTTTACCATAACATTAAATAACAATTGTCAAATAGTAGCTCTACTAGATAATCATGGCATATCCAGTCCATTCCAATAAGCCAACGACTTTCAGATTTTAAAAATACATGCAATATGTTTTTGGGCTCAATTTTTATAAAGTCTCGGCCCAAAGCCAAAGAAGCTGAGTCTGGCACTGTCAAAATATAGAACATGTTCTAATCTATGTCTTCTGCTGCCAGATCTGTAGATCGCAACACAGATGCGGTGTGTTTTGTCACATTCAATTCAGTTTCATTGTCTTTCTTTTTCAACTGGTACCATACTCGCCAGACCCTAAAATTGATGGTCGCCCAACAGACTACCTTTGTAAAATTCTTAGTCCACGGACAACCGGGTGACTGCTAATTTTCAATCCTGGACTGACAAAATTAATACCTGTTCACCCCAGGTCAGTTTACCCCATACCAGTTCGTACCCCTGAAAAATAGGTCATTTAGCCCCCAACACATTATGAGTTCACCCCACAAAAAATCTTATTTGTTTCCAGTTAAAGAGTTTGGTGTATCAGTTCTTGAACAACAATAATTTTTTTAAAAATCAAAATTATTAAACAGACTATATTTATACACCATCCCACTGACAGGAGAGCACATACCACAGCCTTTGATATATACCAGTCAGTGTTTCTGCCAGAAATACATTTTTGGGTATGGTGCTATGGAATTGAATGCAACCACAGTCAATAGGGAATATGGTGGGCCTCCCCCAGAAAGAAAATGGGTTAAAATTAGGATTAGGTTTTAAAAAAATCATATACTATATAGTAATGATAAGAGTTATTAATTTTGTCAAAACGTTAACTTTAAAAAACAAATCTGCAAAGACATTTGGGTATGACACCATACCTGTTTTACCCTCTGGCAGAAACCCTGCCAGTCATGGTGCAGTTCAATCTGATTAAAATTAGCTCAACTGATCTACCAGTAGATCTAACAGCATTGCGTGGACTCCCATGTCCAGGTGACATTTCATCTATAAATAATTTAAATATCGACCAATTACACTTCGCCTTTTATAGTGTTATTCAGGAGCATACAAATTCTAAAAATATCGGGCGAGACTATTTATGCAGTAGGCGAACTTGTTGGACTATTTGAACATTAAAAAAAAAATGAGGGAAAAGTGCAGTAATAAACTCTGGATTGTTTTGGCTATACCATCACAGGGTTTTTTTTTCATCTTGAAACTGATTTTATATAAAATTTTATATTGAAATTAGTTTTTGGCATACTTCGTAATTCACCCGAATCATTTCGTATACATTCGGCATAATCCCAAATGTTTTCAAATCACTGGCATGATTTTGCAAGCAAGGTTTTGATTGGTCAAATGAAAGGCCAACTGGACATGAGCTCTGGGCAACGGGCTTCTGTTAGATCCACATGCGCTAATTTTAATTAGATTGGGTGCAGTTGGCAGTATCCAAATTGATGATTGATTATAAAAATCCATAATCAGTGTTGTGGGAAATTGTTCCTACAGTTTGAATGTTTGAATTGATGTACATGTAGGGCTTCTAGATTATGGTAGCCACACTCCCACGGCTCATGATATTCAATGTTGATCTAGTAAATAACTACTATTACCATGCCTGACGGTTAGTGAAAAACAAATGTTGCAGTTAAGTCTATTTTTTAAATATGAATAGCCTGACCCCAACCCGCAATGTTAGTGTTTTTAAGCTCTGTCTCTCTCTCTTTATGTGACACATCTAATTATTACCGGTACTATTATTTAGTAAAATTGTATTAACTTAAATTAAAGTAGGGTTAGTGAATATTTAATCGTGGATAGTAAAAAAAAATTAATCACTGATCCCATGGCTAGTGGATTTTATAAAAATTCTAGAAGACTTGACTGTCAGACATGTAATAATATGTTGGTATTTAGCTTTGTTTTAAGTAAACGTAGCAATTTGTGGGGTCTTTTTCAGTGAACGTAATAACAGGTGCAGAGACCTAATAAATAACATCTTTATATAAAATTTCTAACTGATTACAAGTATACTACTCAAAAGAATTTAAGGGTCAGACGATATTTTCGACATTATTTTCTGAATGTCAATTATATTAGCTAGACCATAATGTCACGCATGATATTGTTCCATTTTGACGAAAGTGGGTCTAAGCAACCCATAAATGAATTAAAATCCACTGTCATTGACACTGTCGACTAGTTCTAATGGCGAAAACATGCTTACATTTGCACGTAAATTAGGGCGAAAGCGAAAGGTCTGCTAAGTGCCCATAACTTGCTTTTTCACAAAGCGCTTCATTTGCACGCTTTGCACGTGTATTCCATGTTCTCAATGCTGAATTTCCGTATAATTGGAGCTTGCGTTCGTGTACAGTGCACACTCCAAATTCGACAATGGTACGACTTCAACTGACTATCAAAGATCGAGGAAGGGCTATTGCTTGGCTTCAGGATGGCAATACGCAAAGAAATGTTGCTCTGAGACTTGGTGTCAGTCAGAATGTCGTTGGCCGACTGTGGCAACGGTACCAAGCAACGAATTCTGTTCGAAATCGTCCACGTTCGGGAAGACCCCGAAGCACTACAAATAGAGAGGACCGCTACATCACCAATATGGCTCTACGTCAACGCACAACCACTGCACGCCGATTACGTGACAATCTGCGGACTGCGACTGGAACTCGAGTGTCTGATCAAACCATACACAATCGCCTGAGAGCCAATAATCTACGCTGCCGTCACCAGGCTGTTCGACCACCACTCCTACCACGTCACAGAACAACCAGACGTCACTGGTGCACGCTTCATCTGCGGTGGTAGCGTGTTCAGTGGGGTCGAGTGATGTTTAGTCTCCAGTTCAACGACGGTCGGGTTTGTGTCTACAGACGTCCTGGGGAGCGCTTCGCTGACGTTAACGTTAGACAACATCACCGGTTCGGTGGTGGCAGCGTCATGGTGTGGGGCAGCATCTCTATCCACCACAGGACCCCCCTCTATGTGGTGGATGGCAATCTGAATGGAATCCGCTATCTGAATGAGATTATCCGGCCGTTGGTTCTCCCAGGCCTTCAGCAGATTGGCGGCGGGGCAGTTCTGCAGGATGACAATGCCAGACCCCACCACGCCAGGGTGGTAACGGACTTTCTCAGACAACAAGGTATCGCCAGGATGGATTGGCCAGCATATTCGCCTGACTTGGCCCCAATAGAGCATGCCTGGGACGAATTAGGCAGGAGAGTTCGGGATAACCATGACCCTCTGGCCAACCTTCATGATCTGGGTCAACTTCTTATGGCAGAGTGGCAGGCCATTCCCCAAGAGTTCTTCAGACGTCTGATCAACAGCATGAGGCAACGATGTGTCGAGTGTATTCGCGCCAGGGGTGGATTCACACACTATTAAACGAATGTTCTAATGTGTAAAATCCATGTTTGACAACCTTCAACTTTGACAGCATGTCATGTGACTTTCTTGTAACTTTCTTATATACAGTGACGTTTATTTGTGTTTTTTTGTAAATATGGAACAATAAATAAAAAATTTGGTGTAGTTTACATCATCAATCTAATACACTCTGAAACTTATTTGGTTATACATTTTTGACCCTTAAATTCTTTTGAGTAGTATATAATCGAAATTGATTGGTTGGTGCAAACCAATTATAACTGATGATTGGTGATAAAATTCCTATTGATTTCATGCACTCATAATTTGCATGTAACCTGATGAAATAATTTTGTAAAAGAAATACTCAAAAGGATTCTGTGCTACCTGTAACTATGACCAGCTATTTATTTTCAGCATGTGTAAAAAGAGTACAGTGTAACGTAACTAACCCAAGCTTATTTATATAAATTGTCAACCTGTTGTCCTGACACATTATTAATGGCCTGTCAGGCTGTCTGAGACAATGCTGTGTTTTCAGCCTGTTTTGGCCTGTTTATGTGTTATTAAAAAATGTAGGTTAGCTGAAGGTTATACATAACACACCCTACATTTTTATTCTTTTATCAAAAACAATGATTCATGTCTACCAGTACATGTATAAATTTCCTAACCTTGGTAGTATCTCTCCCCCCCCCCCCCCCATCCCCCACTTGGTGATAGATGGAAGAAAGTAAACTCTAATAGGATAATAAAGTGACAAAAATTTGTGGGTACTGTTCACCAGTGATTTAAAATGTTCATACACCTTGTCAGGTACTACTACTGTAACATCCTAGCTACCTAATGTCACTACTTATTTCTAAATGAGCACTACCAGTTTCTATACAGACAACAAAAAACTCTTTTGTGCAAACTAGCCAACATGTTTGTTTCAGTACAATGGTAAACATACAGAATATGCAAAGAGACCCTTCTTAAACGATGTGACCCACCCAGAAAAAAATAAAAATAATAATAATTAAAACGGGACAAAAATATCTGGAAACGTGTAACTGATGGCAAATGTTGACACCGTCTCCAGGAGAATGCCAGACCACATTCTTATACAAAACACAAACAAAATTAGTCCTAGATAATTAAAAGTTTGCAGTTCTATAAAAATGGCTGCTAGAAATGAGCAGTTTCGCACATGTCTATGAACTTACACACGTGCAATACTACATCTATTGTTACAACTAATACATTTGGTCAACCAATGACCAACTGCTTCAATCAAAAGAAGGCTAAGACAAATATATCCTGCTATACTATGAAACGTGGGAAATAAAAAATATATGTACCATGATCATACATGTACCATCTAAAATGGGCTTTTAAGTTAGTGACAAGCAAGCAAATCCAAGCATAACTGATCATTTGTAATTTAGTTATACAATTTTTAATACATATTTCAGTTAAACTGCATTTAAAAAACAAAATTGCTGTGGGTGACAAATTCTTAAGTTCAAGTAAATAGTTGATATATTATATGCATTTCAGCAGGATATGCTAAGTAATAAATTAAAACACAAATTTGTAATTTTTTTAATAGTGCTAAGTTCAGTGTTCTATTTACATATAAATATTAGTTCACAACAAACAAATTCAGAATTTAATGAAACTATTCTAAATAAAAAAAAAGTTATAGCATGTAAAAACATTTTTCATCACAGTGTCAGTAAAATATATTAAAAAGATTCAATAAAATTTCATCAGAATTTCACATTCATTAAAGTAACACCTTTGAAGGGAGTCAAACTGTTTGTGTAACTAGGCTTGGTGTAGAAAAGGTATCGTACAAAAATAAACATCCGAATGTATGTGTAACTGTATATAATTCTGCTTGGTCAGTTAGCCATTAATTGGCAATTAGCAACAGAAATATTAACAGCTAACACTTTAACACACAATTTATTCTTCAGCAACAATAGCATAATCATGAAACATACTTTAAGTGGTGGAAGGCTATCTATTACATCTGTATACAATTAACAAGTGCTTTGAGAGATGAAGGTTTTGACGACTGTTAGTTACTGTTTGTTATATGATATTCAGCTGGGGCCTGCATATCAGTTTGAGATATCAAAGTTTTTGTTACCCAGTAATCCAGTATATTGAAGTTCAGCTGTACATGTATGGTGAATTTGGTCAGAAAATGTTACGCAAAGTGCTACTTGAATATCACTACAAACAAAATATAAACCAATGAAAAAGAGCCAGGTGTTGCCAATGGCAAAGGTGATGCCAGGTACGGAATTTGCTAAGATGGTCTGACAGTCAGACTCTGACTGAATCATGTTCCTATAAAATAAATTGTGTTCCTGGTAAAATTCTATAAAATAAATTGTGTTCCAGGTAAAATGGTGATCTATATATATATATACATAAACGACACACAATTTTTTACTTAAGCATTTTGGCGAATTAGTAATGAAATTTATATATGTTCGCCAAATTCATCTTTGCATTGTACATGTACAGGGATTTCTCCAGGCTTTCTATGGTACCGAACATAGGCCCCCTTCCCCAAAGCAAGTGGCACTGAAAATTCCCAGTTTGATATGTAAATATTTCTGTAATTATATCTGTTCACATTTGTGCATTGTATCATTTGTTGGCCTAAACAATATGCCAGTTATAATTAAATAGCACTAATTTTCCCAATTTCATCACTTATAGGACCCTGCTGAAAAATCCTTGATAAATCCCTCATTTAATTCCCAAATCATTTAATGTAGATCCACTTGAATGCAGTTTAAACCATTCAGTGAATATATGCATGTACCAGGGATCATTTTGTTCAGTATCGCGTCGCAATTTGCTACGCATGTTTCAGAAATTGCTATCCAGTTTTAAAACATTAAACAGTAGTTGGTAATAAATTTTCAATTGACTAGAAATATTGCGAATCAAGATTTTGAAAACAGAATGTTCTCTGTATACATGAGTGGCCGTTAGATACCATTTAGATGTCTATTAAACAAGTGTTTTCTGATTTGTATAGCAAAGTAAAGTAAAGTTTGTTTTATTTAACGACGCCACTAGAGCACATTGATTTTTAATCTTATCATCGGCTATTGGACGTCAAACATATGGTCATTCTGACACTGTTTTTAGAGGAAACCCGCTGTCGCCACATAGGCTACTCTTCTTTACGACAGGCAGCAAGGGATCTTTTATTTGCGCTTCCCACAGGCAGGATAGCACAAACCATGGCCTTTGTTGAACCAGTTATGGATCACTGGTCGGTGCAAGTGGTTTACACCTACCCATTGAGCCTTGCGGAGCACTCACTCGGGGTTTGGAGTCGGTATCTGGATTAAAAATCCCATGCCTCGACTGGGATCCGAACCCAGTACCTACCAGCCTGTAGACCGATGACCTGCCACCGAGGCCGGTGTATAGCAAAGATAAGTACCAGTCATATATTACATGTTTATATTGCACATTAAGATTTTGAAAACAGAATGTTCCCAGTGTACATGTACATTTGTATGTAATAATGTATGTAATATGATATGTTTGTATACACTGTATCATTCTATATATTGTGTGTATGTGTAGTTGTAGTAGTATATTAGTGTGTCTACATGATAGTGGTGTGTTATTTCTGACTATTTATGCTGCTACATTATGACATATTGGCCTGTCTTGTGCTAACAAGTCACTAACATATTGGCCTGTCTTGTGCTAACAAGTCATTAACATAGTGGCCCATCTTGTGCTAACAAGTCATCCCATGACATATCTGTATTTGTGTTATTGTATAAAAAAATAACGTCCTTGCAATTTTAGTATGTTTTTTCGTGTAGAACAGTAATTATTTAAATATGTATGAAACCGATAGTGCATTTTGTTGCTTATTGTGTTGGTGTGGTCTATAACAATGAATTCATCTGTGTGTTGATCTGATACCATGTCAACAAGATAGTGTGGCAATTTGCTTTGTTCTCACATACATTGTACATATATATATTATATATATATATATATATATATATATATATATTTATTCACTCTGGACTCAAAGATATTAAAATTAAAGGGACATTCCTAACTAAGTGTCCAGTGTTTTTGGGTTGTGGAACTTTTTAGCAATTAAAATTACACATTATTAAATTGAAAAACATTCTTATTTAGATTATCAGTGTCTGTATGTGCAGGCCTTGAAATAGGAAATAAAATACTGCCTGCTGTTATTTTTAAAAAATAGCAAGCCAAAAGAAATGTGTTCTGCTAAATAGAGAATAATACATGAGTGGACGTTAGATGCCATTTATCTCACAACGAGTATTTTACAAGCGAAACCGAGTTTGATACGTTTTTTAAACGAGTTGTGAGATAAATGATATCTAACAGACACGAATGTATTATTCTATTTCTTACATATCTTCAAAAACCAGGTTTTAAGTAAATTTTAACAACTTTTTCGACTAAAAGTTATTTATAGCCGTTGCACTTGTAGCTGACTTACATGTCACAGACACATGTATGTCAGGTTAACTATACATCACAGTCTAATCAATTTCCATCGTATAATTTTTCATTGGTTGTATGGCATTGGTGACCTGGTCATGACCTAGGAGCAGCTAGTCTTTTGTCTTGAAATTGTTAATACACCTGCACGTGTTAACCATGTATAACCAAAAATAATGCACAGTGTAAACCAACAGGTGTGTAAAAAAAAAAAAAGGTATTGCCTGCTGGAAATTTGACAGCACGGGGTGAGTGGAGGGTTTGTGAAGCATGTGGAAAATTCGGACCTCTGAGATGTATTTTGGAGCATAATAAAATTGAAATATAACAGAATCACGAGCTAAATGTTCAGTGACCTCCAGTGTTCTGGTAATTTTAGTAGGTGAATTTCTATTTCATGTGATAGGTCTGAAAAATGGACTTCTTTTTGCAGGTCGCTATTTCGAGCATTGATATGCAGTGTGATTTTGGTTATCTTGGTCCTAAAAATAATTTAAGCAATATAGTTCGCTGCTTGAACTATGTGTTTGTTTTCAGACATCCCTTTGTTTACTAAAGCTGTAGAATGGTTTTGGCACCTATACTGGTGTGAGCTGTAAAATGGCAGTGTACTAAACTTTTAAAGTGTCATATTGTTCTGGTGTATTACTGGCTAGCAGATTAATGAATACAAAAAAAAAAAAAAAAAAACTTTATTTTGAGGGCAGAGTATCTTTAATATTTGCAAGATTAGTAGATCAAACAGTGTTTTAAATTGTTTAAAGAGTATCGGAATTGTAATGTGCTTACCCTTCAGTGTGACCAGATTCCTGTCTTATCACGTCAAGATAGAAGAGTTGGACAAAGACAACAAACCTTCCTTCAATATTTGTCTGGCATTATGCTATGGAGTGTTTGCCCATTCTATTGGTCTTCTAATGGTTCTACAATGAAAACAAAATCTTAACATAAAATTAAATTATTTTGTTGTAATTGTTTATGGGCATCATTTTTAAGATATGTAAAATGTTTACATTTCAAAGTAAAAGTTAAATCATTTTGGTGTGAAGCTGCCATTATGCAACATACATGTAGAGACTGCACCTTTAATTTTGTACTGGTTAAAAAAAGATGGCTACTATAGACTTTGTTGACCAGAAACACATTGGGTACATAGGCATAATCAATATTCTAAGCAAAAGAATAAACTTAATAATATATATGATTTTAATTGTTAGAAAGTTCCGTTTCAGTCAAGCAGAAACTTTTTAACAAAAGTGGTGAAGTCATGGATGTCCATTTAACATACTTACAGGAAATCAATACTTAACGAAATCATGATTATGGATATTATTATTAAATTATGTTAGAAAGGTTACTGGGGTCATGTTAACTGCCAGACTAATAATGTGTATGCATTTTTCAGGCTCTTCTATATACATGTGTCATTTATAATCTTACAAAATTTAACTCTACTGTTTCATATGTACAATAAAATGTGAGTCTTAAATATAGGCAAATGGTAGGATACTCAGCAAGCTACATTTTGTATTAAATATAATTGTGACGATAATGGAAACCCAGCATTAAATAATGGTCAAATACAGCATAGTTATTTCCATTTTGTTTAATAAAACCTTCTCTTTTTTTTCCAGTTTTGTTCATATAAATATAATTTTTCAGTATTCTGCATTAATAAAAACCTATTAGGCTTTCTGCCAGATAATAATTTGAGGATACATATTCATAATAAAGATACAACAGACCATCAGTGCCCCATTTAGGTGGTTATGGGTCTGACATCTTTTGATATTGGACACTGCATTTTGTGTAATTTAACATGTATTTTAAGCAGCACTTCTCTTACTATAATCTTTCTCAAAATTATAAATATGTATCCATTAATTGCCAAGATTTTACCCTTAGTACCCTCTGGCAGAAACCCTGCTAATTAGTTAGTGTTTCATATATTCTGCCATACATGTATAATATTCTTTGCATAAGCAAATTAAAATATATTTTTTTATGTGCAATTCATCGGTTGATCCTAGTTTCATTTTTATGGTCTTATTATTTTAATAATAATAATGTTAACCATTATTACCAATTTTACTTGTACAAAGTATACAGGAATGTTTAAAAACAACTTTAAAATTTAACTTTTCTGAAAACAAGTCAACTGAGGGTATGGATTTGTACCTTCAGAACATTTTAGGGTACTGACTTTTGCCCATTTTCTCTCTGACAAAAACTCCCTGACACTTCTAAATATCAGTAACCGGACATAGCTCCACTGGACAAAAACCCACTCGGACAAACCCCACTTGACAAAAACCCACTCGCACAAACCCCACTGGACAAAAACCCACTCGCACAAACCCCACTCATTCGACAAGCCATTTGGACAAAACCCAACTTCACTCATATTAAACAAAACAATAAACTTACTTCTTTTTATTCATTTAACACAAATATAATAAAACAACCATCTCTAGTTCTATCGCACATATAACATTAAAATATAACCAAATGTTTTGACTAGAAATTTAAACTGAGATTTGTTCAGGTTTAACATTGTATGTACCTGAGCATCAGTCGTCACACCACCCTTAGAGCTGAACGCCATGCAGTTAGAGCACTCCCATCTCACAGTCTTCTTGGCATACTTCCTGGTGTACATGTAACCCTCGTGTATTAGCTTCAAACCACCCTTGTGGTTAGTAATGATCTCCATGTTGTAGGTATATTGTTTATTGTAATTACTATTCCAGTTTTCTGGTGTCTTTATATACAGATTGTGATGTAACTAGCAATTAAGGGAAGCCATCTGCTACCGATCATATATTTGCAGTGTGTCCTTAGAGGATTCTTTAGAAACAAACCCAACCAAAATTTCTATTAAAAACCATTCCTTTGAAGTGCACTTAGAAATATTTTCAGAGTGGGATTTTGTCCAAAATTCTGATTAATGAGTGTGGGGTTTTGTCAAGTGGGGTTTTGTCTGAGTGGGGTTTTGTCCTAGATTCTAAATATCTTACCTGATGGTTGATATGTAAAGTTGTATAATGTAATTGGTTTAGAGAAAAAGGATAATTGTGTATCCTGCATTATATTTAACCTCTATGTATGGCAGTCCTCAAAATTCAGATCATCTTGTCACAGCAATTGGCGTTGCAGGTAAATTTCAATATGTTCAGCTTTTTACAGCAAAACTGCTAATTACTGTTCCGAATGTTTGGAATCATTGTAACAGGGACAACACCGTCCTCAGTAGTGTAGTGGGTAAGCAATCAGACGCAAGGCTGGTATGTACTGGGTTCGCCTCCCAGTACCGGCTCCCACTTAGAGCGAGTTTAATGACTCAATGGGTAGGTGTAAGGTTCATTAACATTGGAATTATTTACAGTAGATGAGTTCAAAATATGCATTGTTTTGTGTGATTACAAGTCTATCATTTTAACAGACATTTAAATTTTCTTTTGTCTGCAGATTATCGGTGGCTCACTGTTTTGTATAGGAATATGGGCATGGATAGAGAAAGACATGTTTGCAAACATCGGCAAACTGACAAACATTTCACTGGACCCGGCTCTGTTGTTCATTCTGTGTGGAGGTGTTATGTTCATCATTGGATTTACAGGCTGTGTCGGATCTCTCAGGGAAAACACGTGTTTACTGCTTTTTGTAAGTATATTTCTAGTACGATTATATACTCGCTGGAAAAAAAGTTCCTGTGCATCAAATAAAAAGGTCTCAAACCAACTGTAAAGTTTGTAAAAATGGTTAAAATTTATGTTTAATACTGAATTTTTAAAGTATATTTCAATTATGATTAAATATATTCACTGGAAAAAAGTTCTTGTGCACCAAATAAAAAGATCTCAAACCAACTGAGATGTATAAATGGTTAAAATATGTATCTTGTGTGTAAAAAAAACAACATAATTGTGCTAATTGTCTCATAATGTTTATGAAAGACCAGTACTTAGTTTATTGAAAATGATTCGATTTTTCCTTCATTACCACAGGGCTTCTAGATTATGGTAGCCCCACTCCCGTGGATAGTGATATTCAATGCTGGGCTAGTAAATAACTACTATTGCCATGACCAACGGCTAGTGAATTTTTGTTAGTCAAATGTTGCTGTTATGTCTATTTTGTAAATATGAATATCCTGCCCTCACCCCACCCCCAATGTTAGTGTTTTCAAGCTCTATCTCCCGTTTTAGGTGACATATCCGATTATTACTATTATTTAGTAAAATTATATTAACTTAAAGTGAAGTAGGGCTAGTGAATTTTTAATCAGGGCTAGTGAATTTTTAATCAGGGCTAGTGAATTTTTAATCAGGGCTAGTACATTTTGTAAATCACTGATCCCAAGGCTAGTGGATTTTGTAAACATTCCAGAAGACCTGATTGCTGTTAAACACAGTACATGTATGTATACCTTGTGCAATAAATGCAAAGGATGTTTTTTCTGTGTGTATATTTATTTTAGGTTAACACCAGTAATAGCTCTCTTTCTTTGTAACCAGTACTCTTGGTAAATTATGTAATACAGTGGATTATTAGCATGTCATTTCCTAAGTTCAGTCACCGAAGGAAATGCATGATTGTACATAATGTGTATCTCAGTGAAAGAGCAGTGAACTCTACTTTAAATAGCTGGTATCTGTCTAATTCAGAAGTAGAACTGAATTTATATTACCAGACTGGCTAACAGTGGTTTATTAGTGCTAGAAATACTGTAATAGATTGACACAGTTATTCATCATGACAAGTCAGTGTTTGAGATT
Source organism: Gigantopelta aegis (assembly GCF_016097555.1). NCBI lineage: Eukaryota > Metazoa > Mollusca > Gastropoda > Neomphalida > Peltospiridae > Gigantopelta > Gigantopelta aegis. The sequence goes on from NC_054706.1 coordinate 37,068,498, forward strand.
AAACATTTTGGGCAGTATCCCAGTTGGATGCTAACATTTCAAAATCTAGTATCCAACTTAAATGAAATTCATAAATAACATCGTAACAAACGTGGATGACACTGTTACTTAACTTCACCAGTAAATGACGACTTTCAATGTTTCAGCGAAAAATAAAAACAGAGGATTAAAAAAAACCAACAACATTATATGATATCCCGGTGGGATATGGGGTATTGAAGTCTGGTATCCAAAATTAAATTCTGGTATCCCCGGGATATCGGGATACCGTTAATCTCGAACACTGCAAGTTCACTTGTGAACATAAACATTTAAATATCATGTATGTCAGAACATTTCTAGATGTCCAGTGTACCATCTGCATCTGCACATGATCGCAAGCTAATTTAATAACTTTTTGCATGTAGGGATGGGATGTCACCCAGAGTTAGAAATAAAGATTTGATCCCTGTTGGGCTACTTCTCATTCCAGCCAGTGCTCCACAACTGGCGTAACAAAGCCTGTGGTTTGTACTGTCTGTGGGATGGCATAAAATATCACTTGCTGCTAATTGAAAAGAATAGCCCTTTTTAATCATCTTTGTGGTCCTTAACCATATACTTTAATGCCATGTAACCATAATTAAAATGTGAGTTATCATTAAATGAAACATTTCTATTTTCTTCTTTTTTCTTGCATGTAATTCAAAGTATTAAGAAGATTAATACTTACAAGTACCTTGCTTTATTATATATATATATATATATATATATATCCTTGACCAAGAATTAACATTGTCTATCAAATATATTGTGGATAGACCTAGTTAATTCTCGGTCAACAATGTTTTGACAGAGACAGCCTGTATATTTCTGAGGTGCTTATATACATGTGTCTGTACATGTTACATAGTACTGCAAATATTATTTATCTGTATTTCCAAAACAAGTCAGCTATGTTTTCATTTGTAAATGTAATATAATCTTCTGAGTAATAATCTGCTTAGTAATAATAAAATACAAACAGTGAAAAATGTATAAAGCTTGTTTTTGTCTTACATATGTGAAACACCTGCATTTGTTTAGTAATAATAAAATACAAATAGTGAAAAATGTATAAAGCTTGTTTTTGTCTTACATATGTGAAACACCTGCATTTGTTTAGGACTCCGACACGATATAACTGTAAATAAAATGTGTTGAGTGCATCGTTAAATAAAACATTTCCTTTTGTTTAGGACACGCTTAATGCTGGTGTTGTAGCTCCCTGCTTTGCTGTTGAATAAGGATGTGAAGAATTAGAAATAATTACGAAGTCATTTACTTTGTAATTATTTTGTCATAAAAAGTTTTTTAATTGGTTAATCAATGGCTATTGGATGTCAAACATTTGATAATTCTGACTCATAGTCATCAGAGGAAACCCGCTACATTTTTCCATTAGCAGTAAGGGATCTTTTATATGCACTTTCCTACAGACAGGAAAGCACTGGTTTGAACAAGCAAAAACCCAATCAGTTGAATGAATCCACTGAGCACCTCAGGTGAGAGCTCAACCGGTTGAGCTAAATCAGCTCCTATTATGTCATCAAGTTCTTCAGTAAACAATCTTGAAAATAAAACACAAAACACTGGTGTTGCGTAGAATGTGATTACTAGTATATAAAGAATTAGCCACCTTCTGAACAATATCTGCCCCAATACACAACATGCATAGTTACTTTTAATTCATCTGTTTTTCTCTCTTTTTTTTACATTATATAGTTGTCATAGTAATGAAACAAGGCAGATAATAAAAAAAGTGAAAATTGACCAAACAACATAATTTCTCTTTTTTAAAAATAAATATTTAATATTTAAAATATGTTGTCTACAATAAGTGGTTTTGTTTTTATGTGTATTCATAATGTTTCTAGTTTTTGCAGTTGGATATTTTCTAGTGTTACATGTATCAAAAGGATCAGTGTATATATTGCATGTATCACTGGCCTTTCGTGATTCTTTATGTACCTTTGAATTTATCGTCTCTATTTGTTGGCAGAGACAAAGAAACACAAACACATTTTATTCCTAGATGGTTCCAAGACATGCATACTCTACGTGTACACGCATGACATCATCATTGTAACCTTTTGAAAGTTCCTCATCCTGGATACAATCCAATAGCTGCCTTGATTTCTTGCCAAACTTGGGTTGACAGTTTTGAAAGACTGATGCTGAAATTTTTTTCATGAATGAGCAGAATGCATGCACATAATTATGTATATTAGACATACATATATGTCACTGCAGACAGTGAGGTACAGCAGAGGACAGATATTCTGTGATGTGATGTACATACATTGTGCATGTATCATCTGATGTTATGTATATACATGTACATGTATGTATATTGGTCATGTGATGTACATATATGTGTGTATATTGATCATATGATGTATATACATGTAAAATGGTCATGTGATTACATATATATGTGTATATTGATCATATGATGTATATACATGCAAAATGGTCATGTGATGTACATATATGTGTATATTGATCATATGATGTATATTGATCATATGATGTATATACATGCAAAATGTTCATGTGATATACATACCTGTACATGTATAATGGTCATGTGATGTACATGTATGTATAATGGTCATGTGATGTACATGTGTGTATATTGATCATATGATGTACATACATGTGTATATTGATCATATGATGTATATACATGCAAAATGGTCATGTGATTACATATATGTGTATATTGATCATATGATGTATATACATGCAAAATGGTCATGTGATGTACATATATGTGTATATTGATCATATGATGTATATTGATCATATGATGTATATACATGCAAAATGGTCATGTGATATACATACCTGTACATGTATAATGGTCATGTGATGTACATGTATGTATAATGGTCATGTGATGTACATGTGTGTATATTGATCATATGATGTACATACATGTGTATATTGATCATATGATGTATATACATGCAAAATGGTCATGTGATTACATATATGTGTATATTGATCATATGATGTATATACATGCAAAATGGTCATGTGATGTACATACCTGTACATGTATAATGGTCATGTGATGTACATGTATGTATAATGGTCATGTGATGTACATATATGTGTATATTGATCATATGATGTATATACATGCAAAATGGTCATGTGATGTACACACCTGCACATGTATAATAGTCATGTGATGTACATGTATGTATAATGGTCATGTGATGTACATGTATGTATAATGGTCATGTGATGTACATATATGTGTATATTGATCATATGATGTATATACATGCAAAATGGTCATGTGATGTACATACCTGCACATGTATAATGGTCATGTGATGTACATGTATAATGGTCATGTGATGTACATACATGTATAATGGTCATGTGATGTACATACATGTATAATGGTCATGTGATGTACATACATGTATGATGGTCATGTGATGTACATACATGTATAATGGTCATGTGATGTACATACATGTATGATGGTCATGTGATGTACATACATGTATGATGGTCATGTGATGTACATGTATAATGGTCATGTGATGTACATACATACTGCTAACAATCAAAACACTACAATCTATGGATCTGGCATTAACAAATGTTGAAGATGCTGAATAAATATAACATAGACCGTTATGTATAAAATTATGTGAATGATATTTTCCTTTCAATTTTGTTGTAATTTTTCTTTGACGATATTGATGTTTTAAGTTTTCCACATTTAGACATTTTAACACAAATTAACATTGCTGGGAGAGAAAAAACAAAAACACAGCAATGTTAGGTTTAAAAAAGTTAAACAGTTTGATATTGGTTGTAATTGGACAAACCACTGTTGTTTTATTGATTGCTGTTGAGCACACTCAAACATTGCTATTGACTGTAAGTTTTATTTTTGGCACTGAACAGTAGAGGTTAGACTTGTTATACTACCAGTTAATCTGCTATCTAAATCGATGTTACATGGGTAGCGGCTTGTTAGAATTACAGGATGGTGTGGCGAAACACGTCAATTTCACAAAGAACAATCAACAATTGTATTCATTAAAATGGCATGTAGGTTAAAGTCAGAAGGGTTTTGGTTTTCTTTATTTTTATTTTTCATAGCATGTTATTTTTCATTATTGAGTGATATGTTAAATATGGCAGTTTTAAAGTTGCATAATAGCCAAAAGTATTATTCATTAAATTATATAGAAATGGCCTTAAAAAAATACATCAAAATAATATCATTTACATTACACATATTTATAAATTTATAGTGTTGCAAAATCCAATTGACAGGTTAACATGTGACATCACAGCTTGAATTTAAAATGCATCTCTATATTAATAAAAACATTTTTAAATGCCCTGTTATTTTAATAAAAACACAATTAATTTTTTTCTATCTACAGTGAAAGCCCTCCTAATCGGAGCCACCAGAGGGACCATGGTAAAAGCATGGTATTGAGGGTTATCTGATTTAAAGGGGGCGGGACATAGCCCAGTGGTAAAGCACTCGCTTGATGCGCGGTCGGTTTGAGATCGATCCCCGTCAGTGGACACATTGGCCTATTTCTCGTTCCAGCCAATGCTCCACAACTGGTGTAACAAAGGCCGTGGTATGTACTATCCTGTCTGTAGGATGGTGCATATAAAATATACCTCGCTGCTAATCGAAAAGAGTAGTCCACGAAGTGGCAACAGTGGGTTTCCTCTGTCAGTATCTGTGTGGTCCATAACCATATGTCTGATGCCATATAACCGTAAATTAAATTTGTTGAGTGCATCGTTTAATGAAACATTTCTTTCTTTCTTTATTTGATTTAAAGGTTTTTTTACTTCGTTGTATACTTCCAGTCTTTACTAATACATTTATAACAAAACTTTCAAAAATCAATACCAATCAAATCTGAATAAAATAGTGTATTTCTGGTACATGTAATTCAACATGGCTGCTTATTGCAATACATGTAGGCCTATGTTCCGACATTTAAAAAATGATTTGGATATAAAATCCTATCTAAATATTTTCCACCAAGCCAAATCAGAGAATTGTATCCTTTGTAACTCTTTATTTTGTGAAACAGACTCAATATGAAATGTTGTAAAAGAAAACAATGAACACAATGAATTAAATTTATGGATTGTAGTATAGTAATACTAACATGGCATTTCAGTAAAATAACTGTCTTGTAAGTTGTATATAAATGGGACTGCAATGATTCTTAATTTGACCTAATTCAACTGACACCAAGCTTCAATTATACACAATGTACATGTATCTATAGGTTCACTGTAGTTTGTCAAAGGTGCCGACTAGACTTCAGTTGCTGTATTGTTATTTGTTAACAGGATAGGAGCTACCTGTAAAAATGCAACTCTGGCATCTAACGTGCACATATAATATACATGTAATATGATTTATCCTGCAACAGCCATTTCTATTGACAGATTATGATGACGGATAAAGCAAAGTCATATATATGTATAGTAGCAGGATATGGCATGAGTGACATCACACGCATAGCTACATTACAAAATCGCTCATTTGACCTCTAGGTCATCATATAATGTGGCTGAAATAACAGAAATAAGTGTAATAGCTTCTCTTAATTTGTATGGTCTGCAGGATAAAGATAATAACTAGTTAATAATGACAACATTTCCCATTCTTACCTTTACAGGATAAAGCTGATATCCGATGTCATTAACTAGTTATTCTCTATGTATATTGCATTAGGCTTAGCTGTATGTTTTCTTAAACACTTAATCAGTCACGGTGATATTTGAAGTAATTAGGAGTGTCATAATGATTGATTAATGATTGAGGTACAACTTAACCGAAACAAGCTCATATGAACTTAATTATTTGTTCAGAGGTAAATTTTAGTGTTAAAAGATGGATAAATCGTGGGACTGAAAAACGTCCAGTTTTGAGAGAATTCTGGGGCCTAATTCACTAACTCTCGCAACTTTGTGATCTCGCAATGCAATACTAAACAACTTATAAAAAGGATGCTTTGTTGTCTAGCAGAGCCTAAGAGACCTTGGTGAATAAGGCCCCTGGTTTATTGAGGGTCAGGTTTTGAGGGTTTTCTTGTACTTTTTATTTTTAACCAAGGATTCTTAAGAAAACCACCATATGCTGAGTTAGCAACACATTGCAATTTTGATATTTCAAAGTTAATTATGCAAAAGTTTATTAATTTGTAGTTATTTATTACAAATATATGTTAAGACAGCAAAATATGACACTTGCAACTTCGAGAATGCACTTTAAGTCAGTGTGTAAATCGGTCAACTTGATTAGAAGATTGGAAAGTAGAACTGGTTATTGCTTTTTCAGTTTTGATAATCACTTTCTCAATATCATCAATACATGACAGCATAATTAATAGATTAGTTGCTTCCTGTACTGGCATACAGTATATAATTTGACAATTTGATTAAAAGTTTTCTTTTAGAACACACCAGAGAAGTGCAAGTACATGTAGCTAAATATACACCTGGACATTAATTTAGCACCATCTGAATTGTCTTGCGGCCAAAAATGCGTCTAGAGGTAATTGTCCGCGCCAACAGAGTTTAAACGATAATAATGATACTGAGAGGTTTTACATATTCTGTATCTACTGGGTACTTACCAAGATGATATAAATACATTACTTATGAGACGCACACAAGTGTGATTCCAGCTCCATAGTTCATTACCATACATTTTCATGCATATTTATGGTTTCTTTCTTTTTCTCTGATGTACATTAAATACTGATGTAACGACAGTGTCACTTGCTGTCAATATTTTTCATTACCATCTGTATACACAGAACATTAATTTGAGTGTTTGGTATCCACAAAATATTCAATTACTTAATTGTGAAGTATAAAGCCATACAGTTAAAACTAGGCAGCGATTTATTAATTTCCAGTAGTTTAAGAGGAGCACTAGGTTTTAAAATTCTGAAAGCATAAAGTAGTATGCATAGTTATTTGCACACTTTCATTGTTTAGATTGACAGCTAATATTCCAAGTGTGACAGCATGAGGGTTTATCTGTTGTCAATCAAAACATCAAAGTGTGCAAATAACCATGCATACCACTAGCAAACCCTAATCTAGATGACAGAATGAATGTTTTCTTCACCGAAAGTGGGCTCAAGTCACCAGGTTATTAGTAGTAGTGAGAAGTCAAAGTCGCTGTAATATTTTGGAACTAATCCAATTTCAGAAACAAAATCACACAAATCAGGTGTTTTTACTTTGGCACCAGACTACATCGCATGCATGTCACATCATTTGCAGTGATCAGTCAATCGTTGTTAGTTCTCTGTCATATTCATTTCAGTAATGCCAGAAACTACTAATTATTACTTCCATTTTAACATAACGACACATTATCAACTACTTAATAATATTACATGTCTAAATTTTATTACTGGATGTAGTAGTAGTATTTTATATCGGAACTATTGTGATTAGAACCTAGTATATAATTAATATTTTTTCCAAATGAATGCGGAACATGGTGCAATGCTATGGAATGTACTGATAAATGTTCACTGCACCTATTTTTATTAAACTTGTCCCCTTTCTTCTGGAAAGGGAGTCACTTCTCCTACTTTTTCAATTCTAGAATAAGGCCTGCACTAGTAAGCTTATGCAGTAAGTGTTTTGTACCACACCTCTAAGTGACGATGCATGATGTTATAAGGAAGTTTGGCTCAGTGAGAGGTGGCATTTAGAAAGTGTGCGGTTATCTGAATTTATTGCACACTTTTGTTAACCTAAGCAATGAAATCCGAAATCCGAAATTATATAAAAAATCCAGTTATAATTGATCAGAAATTTGGGCTAGTGCTTTATCTTGGTGGGCTAGTGGTTTTCACAAACCCACTAGCCCTGTGGCTAGTGACTTTTCAAAATATGTGTCATACTCTGGAAATTGATAATCGATTGTCATGGAAACTATTAACTTTAATTATTTTTACAGACTAAATGATGAAATATATTTGTTTGGCTTGACATAAAAACAAAAATGTTATATTTTATGTGTAATTTGTAAAAAAAAACCACTAGGTGAGTATATAAGTAAACCATGTAGTGAAGAATGTTATCTGCTACTATGGAGTTTGTTTTCATAATTCGCATATAAACCTAGAACGATTTTCCTTTACCTTCTTATGTCAGGCCAACCTGGAGTTGTTGACAAAAAACAATTATAATTTTTGCTGCAACAAACTAACGAGTCCTATTTAAAATATTATGGTGTCCTTTTCCTTACACATTTAAAAAAAAGCATATCTGTCCTTAAAATTTGAACATATCAAACTCCAGCCAAGTGATTATAAGATACACATTGACTGATTATAACAGCGGTGGCAGTGTAAAAAATAGTGGTATGGCTCGAGGTTGTTACAGGTAACCGAGCCAAGCATCCAAAGGATGAGAGTATTCTAACGAGTATGCTCCCCCGGAAATTGTTTAAAATGTAGATGCTTAGGGGCGTAATCTATTTAGCAATTTGGAGTGGGTTGTTTACTCTTCTTTTTTGTATTTTATTGGGGAATCCAGGACCATTAATAACTTTTTCCCTTGTTTTTTTTCTAAACGTCACTAAGCAGGTAAAACATAGCAAAGTTAATTCTCTGTTTGTATGAGTAGAAAAGGGGTGAGGGGAGGAAGAAAGAAAAAAAAGTAACTTTTTGAAAAGTGGTGCAGCCATAGCCATACGACCATAACGTCTGCACCACCCCTGTATAAGATACACCAAAAAAAAAGAAAAAAGTTTTTAATAACATATTAAAGCACCTAAGCACAATTGCACACCAGATATGTGAAGGATTGCTTTTTAAAAAATTACTGCATCTTTGATGTCATCTATCAGGACTTTGCCATCTTAGTTTTTATTTTGAACAAGTTTTTTTGTTCCTTCATTTTAAAACCGGGGGAGGAGGGGGGGGGGTGTATTTATGTTGGATGTTTAAGGGACTACTGTTTGTACCTGTATTTGTATGTGTATATTATTTATGTTGGATGTTTAAGGGACTACTGTTTGTACCTGTATTTGTATGTATATATTATTTATGTTGGATGTTTAAGGGACTAGTTTTTTGTACCTGTATTTGTATGTGTATATTATTTGGATGTTTAAGGGACTACTGTTTGTACATGTATTTGTATTTGTATATTATTTATGTTGGATGTTTAAGGGACTACTGTTTGTACATGTATTTGTATGTGTATATTATTTATGTTGGAGGTTTAAGGGACTACTGTTTGTACCTGTATTTGTATTTGTATATTATTTATGTTGGATGTTTAAGGGACTACTGTTTGTACATGTATTTGTATTTGTATATTATTTATGTTGGATGTTTAAGGGACTACTGTTTGTACATGTATTTGTATTTGTATATTATTTATGTTGGATGTTTAAGGGACTACTGTTTGTACATGTATTTGTATGTGTATATTATTTATGTTGGATGTTTAAGGGACTACTGTTTGTACATGTATTTGTATGCGTATATTATTTATGTTGGAGGTTTAAGGGACTACTGTTTGTACATGTATTTGTATGTGTATATTATTTATGTTGGATGTTTAAGGGATTAGTTTTTTGTACCTGTATTTGTATGTGTATATTATTTATGTTGGAGGTTTAAGGGACTACTGTTTGTACATGTATTTGTATTTGTATATTATTTATGTTGGAGGTTTAAGGGACTACTGTTTGTACATGTATTTGTATGTGTATATTATTTATGTTGGATGTTTAAGGGACTACTGTTTGTACATGTATTTGTATGTGTATATTATTTATGTTGGATGTTTAAGGGACTACTGTTGGTACCTGTATTTGTATGTGTATATTATTTATGTTGGATGTTTAAGGGACTACTGTTTGTACATGTATTTGTATGTGTATATTATTTATGTTGGATGTTTAAGGGACTACTGTTTGTACATGTATTTGTATGTGTATATTATTTATGTTGGATGTTTAAGGGACTACTGTTTGTACATGTATTTGTATGCGTATATTATTTATGTTGGAGGTTTAAGGGACTAGTTTTTTGTACATGTATTTGTATGTTTATATTATTTATGTTGGATGTTTAAGGGACTACTGTTTGTACCTGTATTTGTATGTGTATATTATTTATGTTGGATGTTTAAGGGACTACTGTTTGTACATGTATTTGTATGTGTATATTATTTATGTTGGATGTTTAAGGGACTAGTTTTTTGTACGTGTATTTGTATGTGTATATTATTTATGTTGGATGTTTAAGGGACTACTGTTTGTACATGTATTTGTATGTGTATATTATTTATGTTGGATGTTTAAGGGACTAGTTTTTTGTACGTGTATTTGTATGTGTATATTATTTATGTTGGATGTTTAAGGGACTACTGTTTGTACATGTATTTGTATGTGTATATTATTTATGTTGGATGTTTAAGGGACTACTTTTTTCTGTTTCAGTTTATGGTAGCTGTAGGACTGATCTTCTTCCTAGAACTCTTACTGGGAATTTTGGGATTTGTGTATAAAAACTGGGTGAGTTTTACCTAATGACATACATGGTCATACACTTCATATCTGTTTGTCACTACAGAACTCTTACTGGGAATTCTGGGCTTTGTGTATAAAGACTGGGTGACTTTTACCTAATGACGTACGTACACTTCATACCTGTTTGTCACTACAGAACTCTTACTGGGAATTCTGGGCTTTGTGTATAAAGACTGGGTGAGTTTTACCTAATGACGTACGTACACATCATACCTGTTTGTCACTACCATAAAAAAGGCAAGGAAAATGTCATTAAAAGTTATTGCATTTGGTTGATGACAAAGTGTTGAAACCCCTGAAATGTTTTGCATACATGCCTCTTTAGGTCTCCAAACATTATGTTTTATGGTATCAAATAAAAGTAGAAACATTTTTATGTCTAAACACTTAACTGGGGGGTTTTTTATGATCCACTTTTACCTAGGTACATGTAACCAGTATACACACATTCCCTGACCATTTCTCAAATTCTGAGGAGTTTATTACATTTGTCTGAAAACAAAATGTTGGAATCATACGTGTACATTACAAATAGGTGTTTGACTAGTTGTAGTTCTGTCTTGAACATGTTTTGTTTTGTGTATCAGGTCAAAGATCAGATAGAGAGTCAGGTAACCAATATGATAGTACAGTACAGGGAGGATGCTGATCTTCAAAACTTGGTCGACTGGGTGCAGCAAGACTGGGTATGTACACAAGTCTGGAGGATTTAACTTCAGGTATTATACACCTTGTGTATGTATTTCATGAAATTGTTCCTTTAAGACTGCATCGATGCTGCCAATGCATTTTCCACAGTTATAGTTATTAATCTCCTAGCGATCCAAGCAGAGGGGACTATAGGTTTTGTTTCCATCTATCCGTCCGTCCGTCCTACATCTAGTTTCCAGACATTTTCTCAGTGCCTCAAAATATTTGTGTATAGCTTTATTGTGTTCTGTTACAGATCAAGTGCAACTTTCATGGCTATTTACCCTTTTTTCACAGTTATGGCCCTTTAATATAGGAGATATGAAAATGTGTTGGGGCCCCGTTAGGAGACCTGTATTGGTTGGACTATACCAATTAAAATCCCATAGGTGACCATGTTAACATTTGTGTTTAAAAACACCATATGCAATATATCAACCAAACTATGACCCATAAATATCAGTACTACAACCCCTACCTCAAAGTATTAACTGCAAAAAATGGTACCTTTCATGGATCATTTTCGGTATAACCAGATGTTTTTACAACACCCCTAGTTTCGCACAAAATTTGAGTACTGTTTTTTTACATGTACCCCATACATGTTCCAAGCACAAGGCTACTTGACACATTGGTACTAGATGAATTAAAATTGTATACATTTTTAGCCCAGATGAAACTAATTTTTTTTACAACCAGCACACTCACATTTATAACCAATCACAGGACTTGTGGTGTTAACTTCTCTATCAAAAGTTTGGTGCACCTCGAACTTCGACCCAGCCAGAAATTAATTGGTTTAGTGCTACCTATTGCTTATTCTATATCTATATTTCTATTGAAAGCTCTGTCAGCTGGTTTGGTGGCAATAGGCTAATTGAATATAAAAAAGACAAAGTTTATGAGTCTGAATCGGTTTGAAGTATTCATGGGGTCACATTTATGTTGATTGTTGTTGTGAAAATACGATGCCATTCTTAGTGTAAACTTTCTACTTTACCTAATCTGTCCGATACAGAGATAAAAGTGAACATTATGTTGGGAGGTGTACCTACATGTGTGTTTTGTCCCAGATGATCTCTACAGGTGCATAATCTTGATTATTTAATTTTCTCTTTCAGCTCGATTGCTGTGGCATACAGAGCTACAATGACTGGGAGTTTAACATGTACTTCAACTGTACATCTCCAGGAGTAGAAGCTTGTGGTGTTCCGTTTTCTTGTTGTAAAGATACAGGGGTATGTACTGGCACAGATAACATTAATTGTTTTCTTCTGATAAAAACTGTTTTAGTAATAGAATGTCAAGGACCGTAATATTTTTCATAACGAGAGTGGGTATTACCTACTACTGCCACACAAGCTATTCCTTCCAAAACTAGCAAGGATCTTTTATATGCACTCTCCCAGGGAACATTTTGCTTTCAATATCCAGATCAGTGATATTTCTAGTCGATTAAAAATTGATTAGCAACTACTGTTTAATGTTTTAAAATTGTGTAGTGATCTCTAAAACTTGCATAGCGAATTGTGACGTGATACTGAACAAAATGTTCCCTGCCTGCCACAGACAGGACAGTACGTACAGCAGCATGGCTTGAGATGGTGGGGGTAGGGGTGGGGGGTGGGGGTCCATTGAACCTTTTATGTATGTGGAAACATAGAAGTATGGGATGGAGAATCAGGGTTCAATAGTACATCCACACACAAAAAAAAAAAAAAATTAGGGGGAAAAATATAGCTACTGGTTCGATGAGAGCAAAAGTGTGATGTAGGATAATAGGTCATGACTGATTTTTATATCTTTGATATTTACATGTTAGGATTATGCCAACAGCAGTGTATCCTAAACATTTCAGGATTTCAAAAGCCCCACCCAACTTTCGTAAAGTATCATCTCATGTATGAATAGCAGGATGTGTTGGAGTTTTGAGACAGTCTCTTAATCAAAACAGTTAAATTTGTTCAAGTGTCGTGAGAGAAGTCTGCGTCTGCACAAATTAAGTAAATTGATTCAAGTTGGGGGAGCCCGCTAATCAATGGGAAAAAGCTTTCAAAGCATTAGTATAGGACTTACAGATAGCTAAGCAAGTGTTAAATAACATTCTATAGATGGAAACTTTAATGAGCATACTTTGTGTTTTTTCAGAGTGCAATTATAAACAGGCAATGTGGCTTTGATATGATGAAAACAACACATGTAAGTATCTTGTAAACAAACTTGTACAGTCTTGTATCACAAATGTTTTAGATTTTTATAATGAAACTTAAAAATTTCACAATGTAATTTGTTCTTCTCATGTGATATTTTAAAAACAACATCTTGCTAAGTGTTGTCATTTTAATGTGCCCGTCTATGATGGGTCGTTTTATAGTATGGCGTTGTCTGTCCGTGCATACATCCATCTGTTAACGTTTTCTTGTCCAGACCATATCTTGCATACAGATTCATACAGGACCATCAAACCTCACATGTAGGAACAACTTGGTATGGCGGTGTGTCGCGTACTATTACTAGGTCACTGTGACCTACTTTTCATGGTCTACTGCACATAACAGTAAATCCTTGTCCGGACCGTATCTTGCATACAGATGCATACAGAACCACATAATTAGAATTGAATCATACCCGTAACATATTCATTAATATCAGTGGTTTTCAATCAGACTCCTGACAGGCGTATCATGTCTCTCACCAGTACTCTTGTTATAGAATGTCAAACTGGGCTTGCCTTCTATAAAAAAAATTTTTATTATTATCAATTATAGAAATCCATAATCGATTGTGTGGAAATATCTTAACTGTAATTGTTTCCCCGGTTTAGATGATGGAATTGACATAAGTATGTTAGGGTTGGGTTTTTTAATGTATAAATAAAGAAAAGATATGGAATAGTTATTGAAGGTAAAGTTAGCACTTTGTAAGGTCTCTCCTAGTGAACATGGCAGTATATGCATTGTCTTTTAATATCAAATTCATCTTAGGTTTATATAATTCTAACCAATCACAAGTTGATTGGTTGTTGCAAACCGATTATAACCAATGATTGATAATGAAATTCCACCTGATTCCCAACAATACTAATAGTTTAAAAACTTATAAGTCTGAAATAGTTGACATTTTAAATAATGAGTAGTTTCAGTATTTTCTGATCCATCATTGTCTGCAAAGTAGTATGGGAAAAAATATTAATTAGCAAGCATCCACACTATCATGGAAGTGTTTCTATAAAGCCAATAAATTGTGTTGGCTTAAAATTCATGGCTTGTTTGCTATAAGATGAAGTAATTTGAATTTTTTTTAAATACATTTTCCAAATAGCAGGCCCGTAGGAACAACTTTGGGAGGGGGGGGGGGGTGCACTGACAGATTGGGTACAAACTCTATATCAGATTTTGGTTACAATGGCAAACATTAATGTAAAGAAAAAAAATTCACAAGTCCCCCCCCCCCCCCCCCCCCTCCCAATTCCTACAGGCCTGAATAGTTGTTCAATTGTAGGGAAAAAATTGTCCTGAGTTGTATCTGTTTATGTTATGCTAATCTTGCCGTAGATAACGATGACACCTATATTTAATGTTGAACGAAGTAAGTTTTACTCAAAGGAAAAAGAAAGTTTTTAGTATAATACATGTTCAAGCAGAGCTGTGTTACCATATTAAGATTTGTAACTGGAACAGTTAGGAGGTGTTATTATTTTTTCTGGTAATAATATTCTGTTTTGTTCATAGTAAACATAATAATATGCTTGTGTACATGTATATGAGGACACTTAAGTTTACTTCGACTAATAGAAACATTTTGATTTAATATTTATTAATACAGTTGTGTTTGTTTTGTGTTGCCAACAGGAAATAGACCGCACTACAAAGATTAAAGTGATTGGCTGTATGCCTGCTGGGGAAAAGTGGTTAGAAACCAATCTTATTCCTGTGGCAGGTGTGGCTGTTGGTGTAGCTTTATTGCAGGTACGGCATGCTTGCTTTTAAACTAATTCATATTATTGGATATTATTATTATGACCCAAGTAGACATGTAGCATTTTTCTTTATAAGTTTACAATGATTTTTTTTGAATTTTTTTTATTGATTTTTTTTAATATGACAGACAACTTTTATTTTGGCCAACAAGAAATTTGTAAATTTTTGGATTCAGTTGTAAACAGATCATAATGGCTTATAATGTTAAGTTTTCACATTTAGGTCCATTTTTGACAAACTATAAGTCCTAAATCAGTAAAACTTGATTTATAATTGTATCTCTGCATGGGGTTTTTTCAAATATATATCTTATATGTGTGTGCATTTAATTCTGCTGAACTGGCCTCGGTGGTGTCGTGGTTAGGCCATCGGTCTACAGGCTGGTAGGTACTGGGTTTGGACCCCAGTCAAGGCATGGGATTTTTAATCCAGATACCAACTCCAAACCCTGAGTAAGTGCTCCGCAAGGCTCAATGGGTAGGTGTAAACCACTTGCACCGACCAGTGATCCATAACTGGTTCAACAAAGGCCATGGTTTGTGCTATCCTGCCTGTGTGAAGTGCAAATAAAAGATCCCTTGCTGCCTGTCATAAAAGAATAGCCTATGTAGTGACAGCGGGTTTCCTCTAAAAAACAGTGTCAAAATTACCATATGTCTGACGTCCAATAGCCGATGATAAGATAAAAAATCAATGTGTTCTAGTGACGTCATTAAATAAAACAAACTACTTTTTTTAATTCTGCTGAATTCTGGTTAACACTGGTGTATTGATGATACAGTATGTTAGCAGTAAGGGAATTTTTGGCCCTTTCATAACAGTATAATAAATCATAGGTTATTATTTTCAATTTTGATTTTCTCAGAACTTACTAAAGGTTACTTAACAATACATACTTTTATTTTTAACATTTAAAACAAAAAATATTGCTACCAATATCTGATTTTGAAAATATTCTATTAGTTATTTGAAACTTATTTGTAATGCAAGAAAAACAGTTTTAAGTGAAATAAAACCAGTTTATTTTTGTATTGTTGTTTTCAGATTTTGGGAATATGCTTTGCTCAGAACTTACGAAGTGATATACAAGCACAGCGTGCCAAGTGGCACTATTGACTAGTGGCCGGGAGACACGAGTTGTCTCCCTTGCAGAGAACTACTGCTGTCTGATTTCGTCCAGTTTCACTGAACAATAATGGTGATATTTTACAGACCATCAAACTTACTCTTTAATTATAGTGTGGCAAGACTAATACTGATGTTTTAATCATCACTTCAGAAGACAGTTCACACTAGGGACCAATCATATTACACTTTTGTTTTACAGTTACAAATTGTGCAAAAACTAAACAAATGTTAACAGTACTGTAGATTTCTTTTTCATGTTTCACAGATATAATGAGATTTAGGAAAGAAATACTGCAAGTGATATTTGTTTTTAACACTTGCATTGCAATCCCACCTGTTACTGGCAAGCAGGGGTTATATTAGCCCCACTAGTTACGAAAAGTAAGTGCTTACTTCGTTGTTTTATTTCCCACCATTGTCTATGTTTTGTTTCTATGCAAACCAGTAGAGCCGAATTTGTGAAGAGTGGTGAGCACAATTTTGTGTAATACCTAGGACACACTTTCCGATTAACACTGTAACAC